>NC_081416.1:94002948-94302948 GCF_949786415.1 Peromyscus eremicus | reverse complement strand
TTATCTTTCATGCCACAAAATGTAGAACAAGACAAGGGTCATAAGAACACACAGTGCTTCTTTCATGGTTCTCTTTGAAATCTCCCAAGACACTGCTTCTTATGTGCAATTTAGTCACAGGGCTTTGGATATTTCCAGTTTCAGAGAAGGATAATAAATATATTCTTTTTATTATATGCCTAACTATGAAGTAGGGTTTTATTTTCAAAGAAAGGGAGAATGCATTATGGCCATCATCCTGCTGCTTTCCCCCTCATCCACTCACCTCTCTGTCAGTTCTCATTTGTTCTTCTCTTTATCTTTGCTTATTGATTCATTTACTCGGGCATTCTCTCAAAACCAATTTTGACTGAGGAGCATTTCTGAGGATCACATGCCATGTAGACACATGAACCACACATGTGAGTGAGAGACCACTTTTTTGTAGCTCTTATAGACATTTCAAAACAGAAGCTTTTTAAATATAAACTTATTTATTTACTTACTTATTAGTGGTGCACATGCAAAGGCATATGTGTGGAAACCAGAGAAAACTTTTGGGAGTTGGTTTGCTCCTTCCCCAAGGTGGGTCCTAGAGATGAAACTCAGGTTGTCAAACTTGAAAACAAGTACCTTAAGCCACTGAGCCCTCTCACTGACCCAAGAGAGGTAATGGAATGTGAGTCATTAAAATACATAGCCATAAGCTTTGTCCCTCATACAGTGAGCTACCAGGACACATAGGAGAGTTGCTCATTGAGCTTACAGAGACTGAGCTGCTAGGAATGGGAATACCAGGAAGCGAGCAGAGGTCATTGACCAAGGGTATGTAGGTTCCAGGCAGAGAACTTTGCTCTGTTCTCCCAGTTTAGACAGCCTCTCCTCACATAGACACCCTGAGAGCAAAGGAGAACACAGTCCAATTTGGGCACCTCTGCCTGCTATGGAATAGTCCTTCTGTATAGTGTCAAGATTTGTCACTTAGATTGGTTTAATAAAATGCTGATTGGCTGGTAGCCAGGCAGAAATTATAGGTAGGAGGGCCAAACTAGGAGAATGATGGGAAGAAGAAGGGCAGAGTCAGGGAGACATGATCCAGTTGCTGAGGAAGCAGGACGTGTAGAAAATGAGGTAGCAAGCCATAAGTCACATGGCAAAGCATAGATAAGAAACATGGGTTCCTTTAAATGTAAGAGTTAAGTAGTAACAACCCTGAGGTATCAGCTGAGCTTTCATAATTCACATTAAGTCTCTGGGTTGTGTCGGTTATTTGGGAAGCAGCTTGCAGGACAGGAAAACTCTGCATACATATTGGCGTTTAAACGTGGGACTGGAATTTCCACATAAGACCTGACAAACCTTTAAAAAGGATTCTAAACACACAAAAACTGAGTCAAACTTGGTTTCTTGGTAACTGCTTTTTCTCTGGTGGGCTCTCTTTGCTGGCAATGAGCAAAGACACAGCTCCTTTAAGAGAGGGCTTCCTGGCCGGGCGGTGGTGGCACACACCTTTAATCCCAGCACTCGGGAGGCAGAGCCAGGCGGATCTCTGTGAGTTCAAGGCCAGCCTGGGCTACCAAGTGAGTTCCAGGAAAGGCGCAAAGCTATACAGAGAAACCCTGTCTCGAAAAACCAAAAAAAAAAAAAAAAAAAAAAAAAAGAGAGAGAGAGAGAGGGCTTCCTGGCTTGGTGCTAGAGACTAAAACGGGCTGCTCTTTTGGGAGGCCCTGCTGACAAACACTTAAATGGTGTTTATGAGCGGTGAGCAACATGCTGCTCAGTGACAGTGTAGACTCAGAAACTTACCAGAGTTGGGATGGTAAACATGGCTTTCAGAGCTGGTGGTAAACGTACCTGTGCCATGAGACTAGGCTCTCAGGAACTGACGGGGAGGAGTCAGCTGCCAGCATGCCATGTTCTAAGTTACATAGCAGTTTAAGTTTTGCTCATGCAGACAGAAAAGGATTATAGATATACAATAAAGACAGATTCAGACCAAAAAAATCCCTCTATATGTGTTACAGTGTGTTTAAAATTATACATAGGCTTTGGAGAGAAAAGAGAAGGTATAGATAGTCATAAAAAGAAATATATGGTGTTAAATTAATAACGTTCTTAAAGTGAGTAAAGTAATATAAAAGAAAAAAGCCATGTAAAGATGGGAAATACACAGAGAGTCTGAATCTCATATATTATTGTGTTTTCTTTGAATTTTTGGGCTGCTAAGAGACACTAAATTATAAAAACTGCTAGATTCAACCAACCTATATATTTTCAAGATATCTTGACTTCAAAATTTAAGTCAAAAGATATGTTACTCTTTGGGGGAGAGGTTATGCTGTTATTTCCACAGGAAATGAGGGGCTGTGGATTCGTTCCAAATTAATATGGGTCATATTTAATCAAGGAAGACCCCCTGAAAAATCTGACTGCAAACATAAGTAAATCTAAAAGAACTACAAGATATGTGAAGTATATTTTACCTGTTCAAACATGAAACAAAAAAATCACCTTTGGCTGATTTGTGTACAATATGTAGTCTATACTTTTCTTATTACAGGTATTTATGTTATCTTTAAAAGTTTACATATTATCAGAGCAAGGGAACCAGACAGCAATAAAATGGATGGTCCAGGTTATCCAATATCCAGAACAGCTTCAAATCTGCTGACTGAGATGATCCAGCCTTACAGAATGTTCCAACCAAGACCTAACAATTATCCTGATTTTCTCAGTTCCCCCCAAAGATGTCTGTGCCCCACAGACAACAGGAAGCAGTCTAGAAAACTATGCCCACATTCTCAAAAGATGGGTTATGGGTATTAATTGCCATTTAAGAGGAATTGGTTACAAGTTTTTATTGGGAATGGTCAGGAAAAAAAGGTGAACAAAGGAGATTAGATTCAGGGATCCCATTCTAAAAAGAAAAGGGGGGATATAGAAATGATAAGTTAAAGAGTAGTTTATTGAATCTACTTTAATCCAAAAACAACTATTCATCTTAAATATTTTATATTGGTATACATTTTGGCTTATTGATACAAATTTAAAATAAATTTTGTTATACTATAAGTATATTTCTACTCTCATTTGGCATATTATGTCTGTGCAGCTCATTTAATGTATAAACAGATTAATAGTCATCTATAATAGTCAAACTTACGTTAAGTATCTTTTGGAGGTCATATACAGATATACTTAGATAGATAGACAGTTTTTGAACATTTCAAAGACCTACAGAATGTGACATTTAATGCTTAATAACCTAAGGCTTTTCATGACAATGAGACACATCTGATTCTGAGAGCACCAATTTACTTCAGAGAAGATGATGGCCATCAAAGAAACTATGTATGGGATTTGTTTTCTTTATGGCAAAATCTAGTCATGTAGGCAAAGAAATTGCCCTTGCCTCAATTTCTGACAGTTACTGTCTAAACTGGACCAGTAGGACATGAGAAAAGTGACTGCCTAACTTTGCCAGGACAAGGTAGGACAGTCCTTCAGAATTCCCTGCTTCACAGAAAAGTCTGTCAGACATGCTAGGTGTGTAAGCCAAAGTTGCAGAGGAACATTGCAGACAAATTTTAGGTTACTGTCCAGGCAGCCTGAGGTTCCTGTTATTGGGTAATAGTTCATTCTTCTGGGGTCTTTGATAAAGTTGAAGACTATATAATTATAGTTTTCCTATAATTTAACTTTAACTGTGTTAAAGTTAAACCCTTCATTTTAAATTAGACAAAAACGGGGAAATCCTGTGAAATAATTGTTCTGTACACTGTAAAGATTTGTCACTCAGATTGGTTTGATAAAAAGCTGATTGGCTGGTAGCCAGGCAGAAGTTATAGGTGGGACAACCAAGCTAGGAGAATGATGGGAAGAGGAAGGGTGGAGTCAGGGAGACTCAGGCCAGATGCCAAGGAACAGGACCTATAGAAAATAAGATAACAAGTCATTCACCATGTGACAAAGCATAGATAAGAAATATGGGTTAATTTAAATGTAAGAGTTAGGTAGCAACAAGCCTGAGCTATTGACCAATAATTTATAATTATAATTATATTAAGCCTGTGTGTTGTGATGGTTATTTGGGAAGTGGCTTGTGGGACAGGAACAGTCTGCATACATCTCCCTTTGACAGTCAGGTGAATGTGATGGAGTAAACATGCAGGCAAGTGGAGAGGGAGAGAGGCTCCAGCCGAGGCCTGTAGACAAGAGGATGCCTCCTTTGAGGGAATGGTGCTTAAAGGAGACTCCAAGCATGAAGAGTACTAGTTATTTTCAATGATAGACTAGGATCCTCTAATTTGCAGGCCCCTGAGTATATCTCTGCCCCTGGGTCATAGAAGTAAACCTCTCTTTTCTGGCATCAAAATTAATCCCTAAAGGAGACCCCAAGACCTGTGAGCCACTTGAGAAAGAGCCAGAGGAACTATGGCTCATTTCCTCAGCTCCTGGTGGAATTCTCAGAGGACCCCATATGTGGGCTTGGTAAATTGCCCAGAGAGATCACTGGTAAGTGGCAATGAGAGCCAGTGTAATCTACCTCCTGTACCATTAGAAGTCACTTCTGATTTAAATTCTCCTTTGTGGTCAGAAGTGTTAAAGCTCTGTGACAGGTAAAGGGAAAGGAATAAGGTCCACAGGGGCTGAGAGATGAGCTCTGTTCCATGAAGGACTTTCTCAGTGTTCTTGGAAGAATGTAAACCTTGGTGGGGTGTGGGATGCCAGGTGTGGGATAGGAAGCACCATGGAGGCGTCTTCCACTTCAGAGGGAAGAATGTTGTGTAATTTAGGTCTCTGGAAGGTGCTCCTTAAACCCTTAGCTCTCAGCTTTTTGCAAGTCTGTGTTCAACAGTTATGTAAGTTAGAGATAAATGTCTTGAAGGTTAAAGTAATGAAACATGGGAGTCATTTGTACAGTGGCTGGAATTACTTCAGCAAATACAATGGTCGTTTCTCAATGGTTGCAGTGGAACTAAGGAAATGAAATGCATATGTCCCCAATATGGAAGGCGAGTGAAGTTGCTCCTTCCCTGTAGCCTCTTGCCTGTCTTTGAAGTCATGTCTTGAACTCTAGATCTCTCTCGAGGTTGGGGGGGGGGGAGATTCTGCTTTCACTTTTAAAAATAAACGTGCAGCTGACAAAATCAGGGCAATGGTACCAGATGAGATTAAAGAAGGCGGGAGGTGGACTGTGCTTTGTCAGCCACTGTGTAGATGGAGGTGGTCACAGGCAGGTCTGGGAAGTATGTGTGCTGGAGTTGGATGGACCTAGATTCACACTGCTGTGCAGCCACGTACTGTTTGATTGTTCCTCACCTTTGATTTTTCTCATCTGTAAAGTTGTCATAACTGCCTGTCTCTAAGGGTCATTGGAAAGATTAAGGTTTTTAATGGGTGGGAGGGTTGAGATGTTGCCAAGGCTAAGCTTGAGCTTACTATATAGTCAAGGATGACCTTGAACTTCTAATCCCCTTGCACCTCATGGGTGCTAAGAGGATTGGCATACATCACCACCACCATTTTACACAGTGCTGGGGATTGAACCTAGGTATTTTTACTTCTGAGCAAGCACTTTACATACTGAGCTATATCCCAGCACAGATAAAGTTAATCTATGAGAAATGCAGCTCCATGGCTGACACCTAACCAGTGCCTAGTAAAGTTATCCTTATCGTGTGTCATAAATTCTGATGGGTTGCTCTGTGTCCTTATGGGACTCTGTAACATAAGGAAATATCACCCGTGATGTTTTTTTATGGCAACAGCTAGGATCCCTAGTAAGCATCATCCCAGGTTGGAAGAGTGGCCCACTCAATACTTGACTGAACATGGATATACAGATTTTTTTGTTTTGTTTTTATTTCAAGACAGGGTTTCTCTGTGTAGTCCTGGTTGTCTTGGAACTCATTCTGTAGACCAGGCTGGCCTTGAACTCAGAGATCCACCTGCCTCTGCCTCCCAAATACTGGGATTAAAGACTCATGCTACCACCAACTGGCTCAGGTGTACAGATTTAAGGTCTACTTCCTTTCTCCTTTAACTCTACTGTAAAGATAATTTGCTGTTTTGCTCTCTTAAACACAAAACTGCTGCTTAATTCTAAGCTTTCTGTGTGTGTGTGTGTGTGTGTGTGTGTGTGTGTGTGTGTGTGTGTATGGAGCACAGAGCAGAGTGAATAAAAGTGAGCAAGAGTTGGGATTTAGTGTGTAAGAAGGTTGGCCTGACAGAAACTCCATGCAGCTAGGGACCAAGGGACTAGGTTATAAATGAACCCCAGTTCCTGAAGAGATCCGTCCACCTACTCAGGGCTGTATCTACTATACCCTGACATTGCTAGGGCAGGTAGCAGATGGAATCTTCAGAACCAATGAGTTCAAAAATCCACTTCTCTTTCTGGGACTCGGCATGGCATTACTGCACAACCAAAGTCATCCAGTACCTCTCCCCTTACTCTTCATAGTGCCATCAGCTTAGAAAACTATGTAAGCTCCCCCAGAGAAGGTTTCCTGAAACTTGGGGGTAAGAATGTCCTTTCCATGGGACTTCAGGAGATGACAGAATGCTGAGGGTTCCCTTATCACAGCATCTTCCTCTACACATCTAAGATAAGATAGTGTTGATCTGGTCATATCCTCACCCCTTTCTCACTCTTCTGACAGGTTGACCTGCATCCAGAGCTTCAGGAGATTAACAGGCAATAGTTCCATGTTTTGTATGGCTTCCCTTTGAACTGCTATATAATGTCTGGATTAAGATGTGGAATTACGAGAAACCAGATGCAGATACCATTTGGTTAAATTATGCTTTACTTTTCTGAAATAATAAAGATAGATAATCCAATCAAAATATATAGTGAAGATTTTATGCCGATTCATAGGTTGTGATAACAGCCCTATTTATATTATTACAATACATATATTTAAAATATTATAGTATTTTATATTGTATATTTATAGTATATATACTACACTATAATCCTATAATGGGGTGCTCAGTGTGGATCCATCTTCCTCTCCCATTGCTTTGTACAGACAAGTGTATTAGGCCAGAAAGGTTTTACCCCATCATGGCTGGCTGCTGAGATCACCTGAATAAGCCTCCTACACCCTTTCGCCAGGGCAACGTGATAGTGCAGGACATCCTGTAATGACCAGAGTCTTCTTTGTCTTCCTTAGGCTGAGTGAGGATATAAATTTAGAGCTTTGAAGAACCTAAAGCAAACATCAGTTACCAAGTTTGGCTTTAAAGTTGCATCAGTGCCCCCTTTAAAGCATTTCTAGATATTTTTTTTATGCTTAACAGAGCCCACTTATAATATTAAATTTATGCACTCCCAGGATAAAATGTCTGATTTCCCAGACTGGGTCAAGGAAATGTAACTGCTAACCCACTCCATCAGCACTGTAGGGAGTGCAGTGACTTGAGAAAGGTACTGACAAGACCAGGGAACTCAATAGAGTAATCACGCTGCTTCCCAAAGGTGCACGAGACTTACATACTCTGAGAAAGTTGCTGTTCCCAACAGAGGCAGGCAACTGGAGCAATTTTCAAGGAAGAGTGTGGATGGGAAGGTCACATGGAGCTGTGGGAGCCCAGGTGCCATCACAGACCTGTACAAATACATACTCTCTCTCCCTTGTTCCTGCAGATCATGTTAATCTAGGGGCCACTTTTGCCCTTAGTTCCTCCTTCGGTCCATCTGAACATCTGCTGAGTAGAAAGTTAACTGTGTCTTGACAACCCTCTCTCTCACAAATGACTTTGCACCTTCTGTCCACTGGGGTTATGCTCCATCAGCTACCACACAGAAGGTGGATGACAATGGGCTTGAACTTCAGCTCTACCCATCTCCAGAATGGCATACAGAAGGGACTCACTGACACATAGGCTGGGTAGATTCTTTCTTCACAGATGAAGTGAATCAGTGATTTATGACACTGCAGAAAGAACCACTTGCAGATGCTAAGCTGGTAATCATTTGGGAAAGGACTGTCCCTAGCCTGGGAAAGGAGTCCAGGGCAAAAGTGGAGCACATGACAGAGGTCATTCCAAGAAGTCACTGTTCCTAGAAAGGAGGCTTCCAGGAGATGATCCTGTCAAATGCTGACTCCCACAGATCACCAGTATCAATGACTGATAGAATAAAGCTAAGGTTATTGTTTCTACCAGTAGTGGGAGAGAAAGGACAGGGCCTGATTTATTAGTGTCCTAGTTTGGATTTTTATTGCTGTGACGAGACACTATGACCACAGCAGCTCTTATAAGGAAAATATTCAATTGTGGTGGTTCACTTACAGTACAAAAGTTCAGTGCATTATCATCATGGTGGGGAACATGGCAGTGTGCAAGCAGACGTGGTGCTGGAGCTAAGATTCCTACATCTTGCAAGCAACAGGAAGTTGACTGACAGTCACACTGAGGGAAGCTTGAGCAAAAGAGACCTCACAGCCCACCTTCACAATGATACACTTCCTCCAACAAGGTCACACCTCCTAATAGCGCCTCTCCTTTTGGGGGCCATTTATTTTCAAACACCCACAGTTGGTATTCCAAAGTCTGACATAAGGTGATAGAGGAATGGCACAGGAGGTGTTGGCTGCCCTGGGATCCATTTTTCTGTCTTGTTGACTGGTGTGTGCTGAGTACCTACCAAAACACAGGGCACATGGTAAACTCTCTGCAAAACTTTCCTAATGAAATAATTATTGATGTGCAAACAACAGCTTACATGTTGGCACCAACATAGCTAAGAGAAGACATCCCACTCTCAGGATATGTGAATGTTGTTTACAGTTAAGGAAAAACCTGTTTTCCTTTTGTTTCTATGTGAGACTTTTCAGGGGGGAAAGTTCTCCATTTAAAATTGCTCTCTGTGTTGAAAAAAGGCAGTTTCTTAGCTCAGTCACATGCCTGTTCTTCTCCATCTCCTTCCCCATATTTCAACTGATTTAAAAGGAAAGTGAAAATTGAGCCAGCAAGATGAATTAGCTGGGAAAGACACTTTCTACCAAGCTTGATGTCCTAAGTTTAATTCCAGGACCCAACTCTGAGAAGGAGAGAACCAGACTCCTGCAAGCTGTTTTCTCACCTCCATATGCATGCTATGGTACATGCTTATTCCTTAACACTTCATGCATACATGTACACACACACACACACACACACACACACACACACACACACAACACACACACATACACCACACACAAAACAAATGTAATTAAAAATAATTCAACACTAGTACCTTTAGTAACTTTATATTTTACTCCTATCACTTGATTTTTAAATAAATCCCAGCTGTTTGCTGAAAGTTGGCAGTCAGGAATAGTAGAATAACACCTTTCACACCTTTTAGGTAGAATTCAGGTCATGATGTGATAACATTTATAACTGAAAATCTTAAAGGAGAGTTTGCTCAAAACCAAGAAAAACTTCACAAACTGTTGGCAATTACATAAAACAATCTCAAGTTTCAGGTACCTGCTGTGCAATGGTGCATCATACTTCGACTGCCCAAAACAAGCATTCTGTATGAGAAAGAAATAACTGCTAAATGAAACCTTATACTCTCTGTAACAAAGGAAATTCAGACACACCAACATCAATTCTCTTGAGTAGGGCAGAATCTAAGTCCTTACCCATGGTGTATTACCACATCAGCTCCAGCTTTTTTGTTTCTTTCACACAGCAGTGGGCATAAAAGAGTTAATAGCAAAGACCTTGAGAAAGCTTCTCCTTGTTACAGGAAAATCACTTTTAGCTTCAGTCACTGCTGTCAGAAGAGCTGCTTGAAAAGTAAGAAAGGGAATAATAGGGAAGAAAAGGACTTTTAAATCACATGGGAGTATTTAGTACTCCTAAGTCCAGAAGATGTTCCTTGTACTGTTTTAAGCCAATAGTTCTCTTAGGCTCCCAAGCACAGATGTATAACCTCCCCATCATCACAGATTGTGTCTGAATTCGGGGTTTCCAGGACACTGCTCTGTTAAGTATGATCTATATCAATAGCAGAAATTGAGCAGAATCAATACTAAAAATAACCCTAGAAATGGTGCTGAGCTCTAAGCATAGTGCTAAAGGAGGAAAGTCATCAACAGTCTTACTCAGCTGTGCACCCTGAGTGCAGCACTACTGACCTTCCAGGCAAGGTATGCTCAGTGGTGTAATAGTGGCAACTCTGTGATATGAGTAACCAACTGCTTTCTGATTAGAACTAAGACCCACTCCACCTGACAGAATTCACTATAAACCAGTTAAGAGCTTATGGCTAAGGATATCATAGCCCTAGTGAAGAAGCTACAGTCATTGTTTTATTATATAGTTATGATGTGATTTAGGGGAAGTAGGACACTAAGAAAATACAGAGTGGTAGAACCATAAGTTCCACAAATGAGGACTCCATAAGATAGGATAATGTGGAAGCAATTGAACAATAGATCTGGACCAGATTCCAGGCTGTACTCAGTTCCATCCTAGAAGGAATGAGAATTGAGCACTGAGCTCCCTGGAACTCTAACCCCCTCCATGCTCAGAGAACAATATATGCCCTCTGTTTGGGGGTTTTATGTGACTAATTGGATTTGTTTGCTGGTAGCTATTGGGGTGGGCTGGGGGTTGTTATGTCAGACTACTTCATGTGACTGAAGAAAGACTAGAATAGACTTGGAAGACAGACAAGTGCTAGAGAAGCAACCAGCCACAAGGCATGGAATTATTTAAATTTGTATTAACATATATTAATTATATAATAGTGTGCCTCATTATATTTTCAGACATGTTTAAAATGTATTTTGATCATAGTCATACTCTCTCCAATTATCCTCTCATGTCCCCCTCCTGTTCCCATTAATCCTTTCTCTCCCTAATCAGTCCCCTACCTATTTTCAATGCCTTTTTTAAATGACTCAATGAGTTTCATTAGGACTGCATACAGGGGCATGGGCATCTTCCAGTGGGTATGCCACTGAAGAATATGCCCCTTCCTATTAACTGTTTAGATTTTCTTTTAATTCATTCCTAAAGTCTGATTTAAAATAGGAATGTATAAAATAGATCCATGCACATACCACTGTGATTAAAGCAACCAAAAATCAAGACAGCAAAATCATTTAATTAGAGAGAAATCCATGGCCCAGTTAAACATCCCAGTGGGCTACCCAGTATGCTGTTGTCACTGGTGTCTAACAGGAAGAGTTTTGTGCCAGCTCTACCACTTAGAGCTGCTGAGCTTGAGTGAGTTACCTGATTTCTCTGAGGATCAGCTCCCTTCCCTGTCAACAGGAGCATTAGTGCCAAGCTGTAAGCACCTGTTGTGATTAGATGGCGCACATAGGAAAGAGATTGACAAAGGATCTGACAATAAAATATGCTCAGCAAGTGTCTTTCCTTTTCAGCCCAGGACATATTGATTTTCTTTTCCTTCCACCCATTGGTTTTTCAAGACTGTGTATCTCAGGTTCACCTTGAGCCCAGCCTAGCTTCCTGAGTGCTGAGATTGATGACAGGTGTATGCCCCATGCACAGCTTAAGATTTTTATATTCTAATTTTTCTTTGTTGATAAAGATCAAACATTGGGCCTTGCACATGCCAACTCGGTGGACGCTTTGCCAACTCAACTGCATCCCTCACCCCAGCAGCTAATCTTCTACAGTGTTATTGAAGTGCACTTAGATGAGGAGGACTTCGTGGAGTTACTCCAAGTTTCTCCATCACTCCTCCTCTTTCTCCCCAACTCCTCCCCTTCCTCCCCTCCTCCTCCTTCCTCTCCCCTCCCTCTTTTCCTGCCCCCCTTTCAACTTTTCAGTGGTTCACAGAGATTTTGGTGTTGGAAATGTAAGCTGTAGCACAATATTGGAACAAGTTCCCCATCACACCTGGATTAGAGTGGGATATATTTGTCCCTCTGTTGTGCTTGCCTCTGATCCACAGGAAGAAACACATTTAAGATGGCATGGTATTCTGGGCCTATAGTCCCATCCCTCAGGAGGCTAAGACAGCCTGGGCTAATAAGAAACCCCCACCCCAAGTAAAAGAAAAAATGAGAAAGAAAAGGAAGAAAAGAAATACATTTGACATTCTTAGAGATACATAACTGTAAAACTTTTTTAAAGGTTCAATAAAAAATGTTCATGCATGTAGAGTGTTTGGGTTCTTTACATTTTTATTTCAGTTTTAAAAGGAATGCTTTTTTAGAATCATTAAATAAATTTCACATATCCAGCAATGGGCAAGTATTTTCAGTGAATTTGCTGAGTTAAGGGATGCATACATTCATAGAAGCATATTCAGTTTTGTTCCAGAATTAGTAAGTGATGGGGGAGATATGGAATCAAATCATAATCAAGTGTATATACACATTTAGGGCAGGGGCTATAGTTCAGTGGTAGCATGTGTGAGGCCCTAGGTTTGATCCGTAATATAAAAATAAAACTACACACTGTTTTGAGGCTGTATATTCCAGCCTTTCCTCTGAAAGTCCCAAAGTCCAGGCTTTGCTTCACAGATATTCACTAGGAATCAACATCATCCCTTGGTTTTAGACTCTGAATAGGATGCTGCATGCCTGTGTTTGTATTACTAAATTTTCCTGAGCACAGGTAAGTTGTCTTACCACAAATACGTAACCTTTGCTGTGTGGCTTGATTTACTAGATCAGTGGTTGTCGACCTTCCGAATGCTGAGAGTCTTTAATATAGCTCCTCATGTTGTGGTGGTGACCCCAACCACAAAATAATTTTCATTCCTGCTTCATAACTATAATTTTGCTACTATTATGCATCATAATGTAAATATCTGATATGCAGGATATCTGGTAGGCAGGATATCTGGTATGTGGCCCCTGTGAGGGTCTCGACCCATGGTTTGAAAACCACTGACTTAGATGCTAAACAGCATAGAGATACCATTTGTCATTGAAGAAACATGGTGTAAAGCCAGAGAAGAAAGAAGTAGCAATTTGTGTTGAAGGTAAGTCCCAGCTGCTAGGATAGCTCCCTCCACAGGTCTCCTCCACCCCTGCTAGGGGCCAGGTCCTCCACTGAGTGCTGCAGCTGCAGGGGTGAAGACTGAGTGCTGGCTTTCCAGGAGACTGGGCAGGTAGATGGACTGTAAACTGTTCCAGTGTAATGTAACCAAGTATATAATGGGTGTTTTCATGGTGCGGAAGAGGGGATAGGGGAGAGCGGTAAGCAGACACATGCTGACCCTGTTTGAGCAGGCTCTTGGAAATGTGTAAGAACTCTGTTAAGCAAACATGAGGAGGGGAAGGGGAGATCTTTCCCTTCAAAGGCAGAGTCTTGAACGGAGCGGACCAGCACCTGGGACAGCAGTTGAAATGATTGAACACCAGGGTTGTCGGGAGGGACACAAATGGTACCAGAAAGGGAGGGTGGAGTGTGTCCTTTCATTTGGAACTTGGAAATAATTTTAAAATGAATGGCAACATGCTCTTTTAATAGGACCATGGTGACCATCTGGAGGAGATGGGCAGGAGGCTGGAGACAGAGATGGCAGCAGTGTTCAGGATGAGTGTGCTGAAGCTGAGGAAAGGCAGAAGTAGACTGTCTTGATGGTTATGAGCTAACATCAAATGGAAAGTCAGCAAGGGAGGAGTTTGGCAAGACAGCCAGATGTCCATCTTGGCCAGATGGATGGTCCTTCTGTTTATCAAACTACACAATGGCATGGAAGGGGGCCTGGAATAAAGACTTAAAAGGGGAGAAGTGAATGATAGGAGAAAGGGAAGATTAAGGAGATTTGGTATGCTGTACTTGCCTCCTTCAAAAAGATGTCCCTCTCAAAAACACATTGAGTCCTTAACAGTTACTTAGATCTTAACCGTCACCCTCCTACAAGGACACAGGGACACACATACACACATACACACACACAGAGCTATACAGTGGCAGGCTGGTTCACTATTTTTTTTCAATGAAAATGTGCCAATAATCTGCTAACCAAAGCCTAATTAGGCTCCCAGATCCCTTGGCAAAGAGCATGTCAGAAAGCTCAGCCCTCGGCTGACAGGCTTTTCCTGAACTAAGAGAGACTGTGATTTCTCTGGATGGCCTGTGTATCAGTGTTCAATGGCTCCAGACTCAGCTGTGGCCTAAATGTGAAGATAAGGGACCTCAGTTCAGACTGGTAGGGTCCAGATCCTACCACCCCTCCCTGATGAGGACAAGAATGTGGACCTGAACAAAATTCTGGAAGAGCGTCAGCAAGTCTCAGGATCTTAGGCAAACAAGACTGTCACAGTTAGTGAAAGAGCAGGGGCCAGGGAAAGATGCAGAAATTACATTAATATCACTATATACAGCAGACCATACAAATTAAAACCGGAAATCTACTCCAGAAAATTCTGTTTCAATTTGACAGTATTTTTAAATTGTTCCATGGGCTAGGGAAATGGCTTAGTCAAGAGTTTGCCCTCAAAGCATGAGGGCTTCATTCAGTCCCGAGAACCCATTTAAACAGCCTGTGTGCTTACATTCCCAATGCTGGGAAAATTGAGACAAGTGGATTCCTGTCTCTGGCCAGCCAGTCTAGCCTGCTTGGTGAGCTCCAGGCCAAATGAGAGACGCTATCTCAAAAGAAAAATGGGTGGAGGTGGCTGACAAACAACACCTGAGGTTGTCTTCTTGCCTCCATGTGCATGTGCACATCTGCGGGTGTAAACATGCATGTACACATATGTGTACCCACACATATACATAAAATTTTTCCTCAACATCGTGTCCTATCCCTAAGCTGCTTGTCATTCTGAGCACAGGCTGGACTGACTACAGAAGTTTTGTGGTGGCCTCTCATTGAGGAAAGCATTTTCAAAGGAGCGATGGTGTCTGCAGGCATCCTGATTGGAGAGAAAGAGACAAGGATGGTGGAATTGGAAAGTGAGGAGGTGGAGTCTGTGGCAAATGGATGTGTTTCATTTTTCAGAATTTCAAAAATTAAAATACTTACACCATACTATAGATACATATTCAGGATTTCAATGGGCAACTGCTTTGTGTTCTGATAAGGCTGATTCTGTAATTACTCATTTGTTAGAAGTTATGGCCATCATGGGCATACCTGTACAAATTAAGATTGACTTTTCTCTAGCATATGTCTCTAGTAAAATGAAACAGTTTTTTTTTTGCATATTATGACATAAAGCATATTACATGTATACCACACAATCCTACAGGGCAAGCAGATATAGAAAAGTCTAATCAAACTCTAAAGATATGCTTAAGAAACAGAAAGGAATAATAAAGACCCCCAGAGATAGATGGCACATTGCTTTATTAACTTTAAATTTTCTAGATGCTAGTAAGAAAGATACAACAGTTGTGGACAGACATTGGATAATAGAAAAAAAACCTGCTGATTTAAATCTGCCTGTATACTTTAAAGATGTGTTAACCTCAGATGGAAACAAGGATATGTGTTATATTAGGGAAGAGGTTTTGCTTTTGTTTCTACAGGAAAAGAAAAGGTATGTATACCATCAAAATTGATAAAGATTAGATTAGAACAAGATTGACCTCTTGATTAAAAGAGGTGATATTTCATCAAACAGTGTGATCATTCAATCTAAACTAACTATAAAACTAAAAAATACTTTTCATTTGATCAGATATAACTTGCCAAAAGGGAACCTCCCCAAAGTTAGGGTTGGGGCAGGGTTTTGTTTTTCCTTTTCAGGAAAATGAAGGCATCCAGCTAAGGAATCTGCAGACCACTGGATAAATGAAGAAAAAGGATGAATCATCCAGTAAAAATATCACATTTCCAACAGGATAAAATTTCATGAATCTTCCCAAATGTTTGTTTCCACTGTTCTCTATAGACATATAATACAAATGGTCTTTTTGTAATCAGAGTTCATTTTTTTATACTTTTAAATTTTATTTTTATTTATGTATATATGTGTGCATCTTTTTTTTTTAAAGAATTTTTTGTTTGTTTGGTTTTTTTTTTGTTTGTTTTTTTGGAGACAGGGTTTCTCCATGTAGCTTTGTGCCTTTCCTGGAACTCACTTGGTAGCCCAGGCTGGCCTCAAACTCACAGAGATCCGCCTGGCTCTGCCTCCCGAGTGCTGGGATTAAAGGCGTGCACCACCACCGCCCGCACAGTTCATTTAAAAATTAAAGCTGGTTTTGGAGTTGGAGCATGGCTCTCTCCTTCTCTAAACCCAAGTGTGCTTATTAAAGGAAAATACAAAATCTCTGTCTCATGGCAGAAGAGCCACCTGATATGGGACAGAAGAAAAACCAAAATTAAGGGACTATTCTATTGCCACTAATCTCATAATTCTTTGGTTTTTATTTTGATTCTTTAAAACTTTTCTTAAGGTATAAATATTATCTGAAAATTTATGAGATTAATATATATATATATATATATATATATATATATATATATAAACTTTTTGTCATGATATTAATGGTCATATAGAGTACTAACTGATTCTAGAAAAAGGCTTCATCTAGATTTCTGTACTTGATTTTGGGTTTGAGTCTCTATTAGGTAACTAGGAATTAAGTTTTGTACTCTGGATGTACATAGCAAATTATGGTCCTTTAATCTCTTTGAGATCTGTTTCATATGACATTTAAAATGTTTAAGTTTTCTGCAGTGAACCATGACCATGCCTAACAGAAGCCTTTGAAGTCTCCAAAAAGAGGATGGGGCCCCACAATAACCATTCCACCTGCTTTGTGGTAACACCACTAAGCTGACAAACATCACTCAAAGATCAGCTTTGGACTATAAACTGCTCGGGACAATTTCAAAATGGTTAGATGAAACGGTCCAGCTTCACAGACTACTCTAGTCAGGACTTGACATAAGCCCCACACTTACCCATTACACAGAAACTGGGTAACAAATGATACAGCTAGCTGCCCCAGGACTAGACAATTATCCCAATTTTTTCAGGGTCCCCTAAAGAGGCTGTCACCCCCTAGACAACAGGAAGTAATTTTAAGAACACATTGTCCACATTCCCAATCGGTGGGGTAGGCAGTTTGGGGTCATTCAGTGGGTTATGGATATTTGTCTGCATTTAGGGGGGTTGGTTACAAGTTGTTATTGGTAATGGTCAGGAAAAAAGCTGAACAAAGAAGACTAGAGGGATCTTGTTCTGAAAAGAAAAAAGGAGGATATAGAAATGATAGGATTAAAGGGTAGATCATTGAATCTACTTTTAAACCAAAAAAGTGACTAATAGCCTTAAATATTTTATGCTGGTATGTATTTTTGAATATTGATACAAATTTGAGGTTATTTTTGTACATACATTTCTAGTCTTGTTTAAGGTATTGTGCCTATGCAGCTCATTTAACAATATAATGTAAATTTATAGTCCTTGAAAGTTATTACAAACAATTTAGAATAATAAAGAAATGCAGGTTAGTAGTTAGTCAACTATTACAGTGAAACTTGTAGTCATGTTAGGTATGTTTTCAAGGTCAAACAGATATATATTTTAGATAGACAGGTAGTCTTCAAGCACTTCAGAGATCTACAGAATATGGCATTAAAGATGTTTTAATAACATTAGGGTTTTTTTTTTTTTTTTTTTTTTTTTTTTTTTTTTTTTTTTTACAATGAGGCATATCTGCTCCTGGCAGCATCAATCTACTTCAAAGAAGATTATGGGCATCAAAGAAACTCCATATAGAGTTTACTTTCTTTGTGACAAAAGTTAGCCACTGGGCAAGAAATTGCCCTTGACTCAACTGCTGGCATTTGCTGTCCAGAATGGATAAGCAGGACAGAAAGAAAGTGACTACCAAACCTTGCCAAGACAATGCAGGACAGTCCTTCAAAATTCCTGCTTCACAGAAAAGTCTGTCAGATATTATAGGTCTGCAGTCTAAAGATGGATGCCCCAACATTACAGAGGAACCTTGGGTGACTGTCCAGGCAGCCAGCTGTTTTGTCATTTCTTAGTTTTGGAGGTTGTTTGCTCTGCACTTTCTGTTTACTCAAGTAATATATCCTTCCCAGGTCTTTGATGAAGTTGAAGACTAGATAGCTATAGTTTTCCTTGTTAGCAAATTCAGAAAAGAAACTCACAAAAGAGGTGAAAAGTGTGTGAGGTTGAGAGACATAAGAAGATGTTTTTGAGTTGATAATGTAAGTTAGGATAGAAAGTAAATTAGGTACAAAATTTTGGACTCACCAAGATAGGATAGATAAAGGAGTATTTTCTCTGAATTTCTCAAACTCAAATGGACTGGACATTGTTAATGTAATTCTTGACTGTATATATTTGTATATAATTGTTGTACTTATGGTATATAGTTTTTCTATGTTACTTAAAATTTTTGCTTTTTTATTTATACAAAAGGGGGGAATATTGTGTGATATTTTGATTGTGTTCTGACAAATAAAGCTTGCCTGGAGTCAGAGGGCAGAGCTAGCCACTACCTGACTTAAATTAACCATAGAAGTTTGGAGGACTGTAGGAGAGGAGACAGGAAGTAGCAAGGCAGGTCAGAGAGAGGATCTCCAAACTTTTGGATGGTGGAACATGGTAGAGGTAGGAGGTGACTGGTGGCTGCTCCCTGCTTCTCTGATCTTTCAGATTCTTACTCCAATCTGACTCCTGATTTTTATTGATAAAGATTAATTAGATTAATGTTTCACAAGGGAAAACTTCCTCAGGCCCCTGTCAGATTTTCCACTTACATTTCATAGCCAGAAGTTTGCTGGTTATTGAAACAATGTAGACCAAATAGGCCCAACCCTGAAGATGAATTGCCTTCTGAGACACCATTAAAAGCATCATCTCCTTCCCTGGTAAGACCTGTCCAGCCTTCTAGCTGACTCTCCCTGTCCACTCAAAGTTTACCCTCAACTTGAGACTCCATCATGGGATTCCAAGAGACTCAAGCCAGCATAGGTGCCACATAGCAGCAAGTCGAGAAAAGCTCCAAGCCCTTCCTATACCAACAGGTCCTATGGAACCTTTCCAGACAAGAGATGGTCTGTCTAGAGACATCTGATGGCTGTTGTCCCACACAGCATGTCACATCTCTGCATATGACTGTCAACATTCTTTTCTCTGATGAAAAATGGAAGACAAGGAGGTTTTTTTCTCTAAATCCCCATACTCTGCCTGTGGAAGAGAACCATCCATGTGATGCTAACCTACCTCATGTGGAATCCTGGCTTTCAACTCTCCACATATCTCAATCCCAGCACTAGACCCGGGCTTCTCCAGCTTTCACTCAAATGAAATGGTTTCCCTCCTTTATAACACTAAGATTCAATAGTTACTTGTCAGTAATTTTCTCCAGTCCTATTACCCTCAATGTCCACAAATAGTCAACGTGAGTTATGGGACCCTTGCATCAATGCCAAGCATGTATCTACCAAAGAGCACATAGCTGGGAGGAAGAGGCAGAGGGTGGGGAGCTCTGCTGCCATCACTCTGCTACCCTTTGCTGCCCTCCCGTGGCCATTGATACCAGTGCAAGTACCTCTTGAGGGGTTTATAAATGCATTCTTCCAATAAATATTTAGGGCCAACCACTACCATACAAGGTTCATGCACTGAGGAATAAATGTGTGATCCAGTAAGAATAAAGAAGAAAAATGGTGGTGTGAGAGGAGATAAACAAAGTGGATGGCATGAATGGATTCTGCTGGTGTACCCATGGAAGCTGAGACTTTATCGTTTTGTAGCTTCTCATCATTCCCCTGTCCAGCATCCTCACTTAAAAGAGAACACTTGAAATTGACCTCCCTTTCCCCTTTGAGGGTAGGGCTGTAAGTCTTTGGCCTTCCTTTAGTCCGTGTTTATGGTCTTCGTAGCCGCCTTCTTTCTCTATAGCATTTTAAGACTCATTTTCTGAATAAAACAAATTTTTCTGAACAGGTGCCTGACACTCTGCCAGACTAAGGCACATGCTGATTTCATCCATATAGCTAAGTAGAGAGTTTGTTTAATAACAGTTATGATGTTACCTTGTGCTGTGTTCTGTCTAATTCATACCTAGCAAGAATTCTGTGTGGCAAGGATAGAACTCAGGACCTATATTTTGGGGTATACTATGAATAAGTCACAGAGAAGCACAACCTGTGAGCATGGAAGGCACCCCAGGAATTCTGAATGCCTGAGAGACTGTAGAGCTGACAGGGGCAAGTGTCTCTGGCCAGCTCAGCTATTAAGTTAGTGGCTCATGTACACTCTCTTCAACTGTAGCATGTGTACTTAACCCTGAGCTATTCATCTCTAGATGAAGCTCCTGATGTCTCAGATTAGATAGTTGCTGAATTCAAGGTCAAGTGCAGGATAACCCAAAAGCCACAGTCCAGTGTGGTTATAGGAACCATGTCTGCACTGTATATCATGGAATTACCTAGTCTTTCTATAGCACCCAGAACATTGTCTTATCCATGAAAACAATTCTTAAAATGCTAAAGAGGAAGAGGGTAGTTGTGATGAGCTTAACCTGAGACTAGGTGAAAGTTAAATATATCTAATTATGCATTCAACATGGAAAAATAACAAATTTCAAGGGCTGATTTTTTTTAGTGAAGATGTTAGGTATAAAATGGTAAGAATCTTTAAAATGATGAACCAATATCAGCTTTTAGAGGCTCACCAGAATAATTCATTCATTTCTATTCATCTCAAGATTTCTGTGGTTGGTGCTGAATGAACACATAATGTTTTGTATAACTATCTAAACAATAACTAACCTTTGAAAAGAATTTTGGAGTGATTGAACTCACTGGATCTGTGGAGGCAGTCATTCTTGTCTGTTCTGACCAAGTATAGACAGAGAATCTAATTTGACCTATGGGTCACCAACAGGGTACAGACTTGGAATTGTCGTGCTGCCACTGGTCTTCCTCAATGTAAGGGCTCCAGCACCACTGCTGAGTTGACATAAGAAATGCCCCCATGTTGTTGAGTCTATGGTCCAGCCTCTAGGGCACAGTGTTAGTAGTATCTACTAACTGAACTGAGAACTCTTCCCGGCAAAACAAAGAGCAAGAGGAGAGATTTCCTGTGGTGAGGAAGAGAGGACAGAGCAGTGTACAGTGACAGTGGTGGGCAGGGATTCAGGAAAACTATGAGAATACATCCCCTTTCCAAGTCTCTACTCCACTCCCTCTTTGACTGGCCCTACGGGGATGCCTGTACTGGTGGTGACCGACTTTTCCTTAAAGATCCTGCAGAGGCTGCAACATATTTTGCTTAAAACTACAGCTGGTTTGTAACTTTGGCTTCAGACAGTAATTACAACTGCCAGGGCTCCTCAGAGAGATAATTATGAGGAGGATTCAGGACACTCATTTTATCTACACACTAAACCATCAATTAAATCATTACCATATAGTCCTATTCCACAGTCTAGAAATGTTCTATGAATATATAATTTTGAAGACATCAAAGTTTGTTTTCAGATGATTTTAAGTGAAAAATCACTCAATTTCCATAGCCCACATAGGCCTATGTGTTTGCTTTCCCTGTGAAGGCAGAGCCAGTGTTTCTTAGCTTGTGGTCACTGCCTCCCTGGAGGCCTGTACCACATAGAGTGCTGAGCTGGAATGGACTGGTGGGCAAGAGCCCGACTTTGCCTTCTGCTTGGTTTCTGAAGCAGCCCTAGGCGACCCTCCACTGACTCAAACTCAGAAGTGGATCTTTTCACATTGGAAGCTCGGGGCTCCAGAGTCTGACCACTGAATTTATGTTTCACCTGATTCTTTCTGAGCTGTGTATGTATCCTTGAACAAGTTGCTAAATTTATTTAAGCCATATTAGTCAACTCTTTAGACACACAATCATAGATCCCACCAAATAAGAATGTCTGTTGTCAGTCTTACATGAGATCATAAATGTTTAGCAGAGGGCCTAGCACTTACTAGATACTATATAGATTTTTTTTTTTTTTTTTTGGAGCTGAGGATCAAACCCAGGGCCTTGTGCTTGCTAGGCAAGCACTCTACCACTGAGCAAAATCCCCAATCCCACTATATAGATTTTATAGTCAATGTTATTCAGTATGTTAATACGTACAGGGAAAGGAGAGAAGCAGATGGAGAAAAGGAGGGTCTGAAAAAATATGATTCCAAACTGTGAGTATTTGGAGTGATGGGCTGGCTGGTGTTGACACTGAGGTAGTGCCTTGGGCCCCTCTATCTAGCCTTGGACTTCACAGCCTCTGACCTCTTGGTTCTTACCTTCTTCAAGGTGGCTCACCTGAAAGCCCTGACTGCTGTTCTTTCTTATACCCCTGTGCTGGGTAATTGTATGTCATCTGAGAGGAGGCAACCCCATTTGAGAAAATTTCTCCATTAGATCAGACTGTAGGTAAGCCTGTGGGGCATTTTCTTAATTAGTGATTGATGTGGAAGGGCACAGCCCATTTGGGTGGTCCCAACCCGGGGCTGGTGGCCCTGGGTTCTATAAGACAGCAGGCTGAGCAAACCATGAACATAAGTAAACAGGACTCCTCCATGGCCTCTGCATCAGCTCCTGTCTCCAGTTTCCTGCCCTAAATGCTTTAGATGATGAACTATTATATGGAAATATAAATGAGATAAATACTGTCCTCTACAAATTTCTCTTGATCATGGTGTTTCATCACAGAAATAGCAACCCTAATAAGACGCTCCATTTCCCCTGACCCAGCTGTCCATCAACTCCTGTTCTGGTACCTTCCCAGGAGCCTGGAGTTCTGCTGACTCCCACACCAGCCTGCTTTCTTACATGGCTTTCTTGCCAGCTTTCATAGGTTAACAGTCAAGCATGGCAATGCCCCATAGTTTATTCTTATCACTCTTTGTTTTCTCGATACATGAATATGTTTTCAAGCAAGGGGGCTGATGATCTATGAGGGTGCAACTGCTTCCTGCCCTCCTTACCCCAGAGAGACAAGCTTTTAAACACATATTTCAATTGACATGTAGTAATTGCATGTATTCATGAGTTACATTTAATACACGTGTTTAATACATGTGCTCAACGTGTAATGATCATAAGAGGATAATTGACATATGTATCATTTCTTTGCGTTAAGACATATCAATTAGCTGTTACTAGCTGTAGTTTTCAGCTGTGCTGTAGAATGCAAGAAGTTATCCCAGAGATAATTCTTCCAGTAAGCTAGATGCTTACATAGAACTGTCCCCTCAGACTCAGTACCTAGCACTGGGATCTCCAAGATGCTTTCTATACAGTGGGGCCATAGGAGAGTCCTCTATTTGTCAGCCAGCTCTTCAAGACTGCTACACCAATCCTCAGCTAGTGTGTGGTCCCAGTCCATCGTGTCTATAGCTGAAATCACTGAAAAGCCCAGCTTTTGTAATGAGTTTGGAACTGGCAACAGGGCTGGATTTTTTTTTTAACTGGAATTAGCAACAACTCTGTGGGAGTTCAAACCATGGAACAAACTCCAGGCACAGCATGGATGCCAGTTGGACACCAGGCTAGCCTGAAGATAAGACACTGGACCTTACTGCTGAGATTAACTGAGCTGGGCACTGCAAAGAAAGTGAGACCTGTGGAGATGACCAAACCAAACTAGTGAGAACTCATCAAAGTTGGATCAACAGTTATGGAGCCTGCATGGGACTGGGCTGGGCCCTCTGCATGGGGAGACAGTTGTGTAGCTTGATCTGCTTGGGGGGCCCCCTGGCAGTAGGATCAGAATCTATCCATGGTGCATGAGTGGGCTTTTTGGAGCCCACTACCTATGATGGAGCACCTCCTGCAGCCTTGAAGCAGGGGGAAGGGCTTGGACTTGCCTCTACTGGATATGCCTCCACATGGGAGGCCTTGCCTTCTTGTGGGAGGGAGTAGGGGGTGGGTTGGGAGGGGTGACTGGCAGGCAGGAGGAGGGAAGACAGGGATCTTTGATTGGTGTGTAAAATGAATGAAAATTTTTCTTAATTAAAAAAAAAAGGAAAAAAAAAAAAAGAATGTGAGAAGCCTCCAACCCCTGAAATCATGATCACAGGAATGTCTAGTGACCGTGCTCAGAAATAATCATGACTGTCATTGGGAGGAATATAAAAAGGGTATTGGTTTTTAGCTGCCTTCAAGAATTATAAGAATTAAATAAGTTAATATTGCAGAAGACTACAAGGGTACATAGTACTTTGTGTATGATGCATGTATAATATTTACAGTTAGTGTAGTGATCATGATTAAAGGAGGCTATGAAGTCCTGATCAGAAACCCTGATTCTCCTCCTTTGAGAGTTCTCAGAGGGTTCCCTTTTAGGCTGGCCTTCCTATATGGTGATTGCCTAGCCCAATGATATCACAACAACTTCCTGATCTCTTAGTGAAGCCCAGAGTAGTCCCTTAAGAATGAGATCCTGGCTCTGCCCAGAGCAGGGAAATGCAAAGCCTTCCCTGACATCCCCATTGATTCATGGTGATTCCTTGGAGGGAAAGCAATTAAGGCAAGAGGTATAAAATCATCCAGTATACTTGCACCTCAGCTTCTCTTCCCTCCCACCCCTGGCAAATGTGGGTAGGTAGTTCTTGCCCTCCATTATGTCAATGAATTCACCCTGGCCCAGGTGCTCCCAAGAACATTTGGAATAAAATGGTGCCATGCAGTGGACATTAAGGACTCTCAGTCCTTTAGAGAAGTACTGAAGAAAACATAAGGCACCCCTGCACTGCCTAGCATTATTCATCCTGGGACTCAGGAGCATCCATCTTGGTACCCTCTTGTGTTGATATGGAGTTTGGCAATACAGAAGAAGCTTGCAGGTCTGCAAAGAAAGTGTGGTCGTGCACTGTGGCTGAAGAGCCTCCGAGGCAGTCCTGTACTCTGTGACAGGGTGGGTTTAGGTCTGACCTGCTACTGGTTCCCTCTTGCCACAGGAGATGACAGTTCATGTCTCTGCCTCTCCTTGGCTTCCCAGCCCACCAGCTTTGAATGCAAGTTCCTTAGAATGTACACAGAACCCTCCACAACCTGGTTAATACCTGTCTGGAGTCCATAACATATCAACACTTCTTAGCATAATACTTACATATGAGCTACTTTCAGCACCTTTGTGGTTCCTTTTCTTCGCTGTGTCCATTGGTCACAGGGCAATGAGGGCAAAGGGGTCAGAAACAGCAAGCAGGGCTTTGTCTGGCCTGTGAGCACCTTCCAGGAGAGAGCTTTAATGTTACAGTTCAACTTTATTCCAGAGTGAGGGAGATATATAGGACAGGGACATCACCTAATTTACATTAGGCAGCATGCTCCTATCACAAAACTCCTATTACAATGCCTATTTATCATATGTGACAGCACAATCCTATCACATGCTCCTAGCACAATGTCTGATTACCATATGGGCAGCAGGGGGAAAGCTCTTGCAAGGAACTGTGTCAAGGGCTACACTTGAGATAAGTCAGGCATCCAGACCAACAGACATTCTCCAAATAAGGTTCATTAGAGAGCAGGAAGTCCTCACTCGGTGGTGGAGGGAGCCCTCTACATTTTGCTGAGCTCTGAGAGAGCTGTCTGGACATGGTAGACTGTAACCTCTGGCCAACAGGGCTTTCCAACGGACCCTGAAAATGTGGCACTCTGTGGAGTCACTTTGCCCTTGTACATGTACTTCCTTTTGTCTGGGCTGCCTCCAGCTGCATTCTAAATTGACTTCTTTAGGATTCTACCTGGTATAGGTTGGACATGGTTTAAATGTATTTTTTAAAGGTCCTTGGGTCATTGGGTCAAGAAGGGACTTTGATGTTGTGGAATATTATTTTAAAGTGTGCTGCATTTTTTTCCTATTGCTTTTGTTAACAATTCAAAAATGGATTTGATCAAATAAAATTAACCTGTGAGCAGGAGGCTGAGTCAGCAAGTAGCTGATAGGAAGTAGTAAGGAGGAACCACAGGTAGCAAGGGTTTTTTAAATGGGGGCTTAGAGAAGGACACTGGATTTTTTGGGAAGATGCCAGCAAAGGGAGAAGATTAGCTACTTGCTATTCAGCCTCTCTGAGTGAGCAGAATTCATCCTAAACCATGAGTTCTTCAGATTTAGATAAAGTTTCCCTTAGTAGCTTTGAAAGAATCAGTGCCTGGAGGAGCAGAATCCCTTCAGGCTGTGGGCCTGGAGGCAGGACCACTGCTGGTAGCAACGGAGTTGCAATCTCTGATTAGGACATCCATGCTTAAGGGGCAGCCACTGCAGATAATAATAAACAGTTAACAACACTTTGGGATTGCCAAGCTCTTTGGCTTCTCACATGGACAGATGACATTCCCTTGCAATTGAACCCTGTCCTCTAGGCATGCCATGGACATTGCCATCTTGAAATTAGAGCAGCTGTGATCATAGCACTTCACATGAGCAGGCCAACTATCATTTCATCATGGAAATGGGTATGTGAGGCTAATAAAGCAAGTGAGATTCCTACCCTCCCTAAAGAATATATGTGTTTAACTATTATTAGGAGTTGAATCAAAACTCTGCTGCAGTGGTGTAGCTAGAGTTTTCCTGCCTGGCCCACAGTCAGGACAAATCTCTCTCACCTGCCAGTCCCACAGCTGCTCAGACCCAACCAAGTAAACACAGAGACTTATATTGGTTGCAAACTGCATGGCCGTGGCAGGCTTCTTGCTAACTGTTCTTATAGCTTAAATTAATCCATTTCCATTAATCTATACCTTGCCACATGGCTTGTGGCTTACCGGCATCTTCACATGCTGTTTGTCATCGTGGCCGCTGGCAGTGTCTCTCTGACTCAGCCTTCCACTTCCCAGCTTTATTCTCCTCCTTGTCCTGCCTATACTTCTTGCCTAGCCAAGGACCAATCAGTGTTTTATCTATTGACCAATCAGCAACACATTTGCCATACAGAACATCCCACAGCACAGTGGTGTGGCTTGGACAGCACTTGGTGTAAGTTGTCCATATTCCCATATGTCACCCTAATTAAACTCATTGGCTTGCCAAACTACACATGGTTAGAATCATATTTTTTTTATTTTCCTCTCTATCTAGAGTAAATAAACATTTATTCAATTCTGCTGAAGAAAAGTCATACCACATTTACACACATGCCCTTGCCAGATGTGGTGCATCCAAGAAACCCTCACAAGAGCTGATTTGATATGAACACCACGCTCTTGAGTCTCTAAATCTATGAACTAAATACCTCTTTATAAAAACTATCCTGCACCAGATATTTCATTATAGTAACGAGAACTGGGCTAATACAACACTCAGCCACAAGCTCTCCTGAGAAGATACACCTTTACGATAACTGCTGTAATGCTATTTTCTAATCCTGTTTGTTTTCCTGAATAAGTTTGAGCTCTCTGGAAACAGGGATTATATCTCATCCATATATGAATGATGAAACCTTTAGATAGATCCCAACACATGGGCAGGTGTCAGGTCCCACCTGACCTGTTGAATAGTCCTGAATAGGGAAGTGAGGAGAAAAAACAGTTAGGAAAAACAGAGACAGAGACACAGAATAGGTTTGAGAAGGCTCTTGGTCAATACTGCAGCAGCCTCAAGTTTATTTCTCACAGTTTTTTTATACCCAAAGCAAGGGGGGCAAAGACCTTACCCTCTCAAGGACACCATGGTTCAAAGAACATAAATACCTCCTTAATTATCAAGACATCTGGCAACCACACCTTTGGCCAAACATCATGTTATCCAGCCTTAAGGAGCAAAGACAATCTTGAATTCCCTGACCTTGAGTCAAGATGGAATCAAGCTACAAAGTGGAGTCACTATGGGATTCCACAATTCCCTATTTATTTATGTTGGACCCCAAAGTTTAGGGTCTCAAGTGGGTGCCCCAAGAACCCAGACTCCAGCCCAGTTGATGCAACAGCACGAGGATTTATTAAGCTTCTATATAGAAGGGCAAACTCTGCTCCTAAGAGCAAGAACCACATCTTACTGAAGCCCCATAAGGGCTTTTAAAGGAAAAACCCACAAAAGCCATAAGATTACAATTTCCATACAATTTTATTTCACAAGAACATGGTCTGATCACAGAGTGGGTACAGTCACGTAAACCTCAAGGTGGGTATCAGGGCAGGAGTGGAGCTTACACACAGGTCACGGTGGTCCTTCCTGGAACACCTGCAACTATCCCAGTCACAGTTGAGCACATCTCTTAACAGAAATCTTTTTACATTGTTATATTGTTACAGGGGTGATTGAGTAGTGGCTGAGTCAGGTTGCCCTGGGAACTAGATTTTTAGTTTCTCATTTCCTGGTGCTTGAAGTTTCTCTGTTCCTGAGGCTTGGAGGTGTAAGCCTGAAGGGCTAGGGTCTTTCAATTTATTTATTTGTTTGTTTGTTTGTTTATAAAAGGTCCTCTGGACCCCTCAGATGACTGTGTCTGTCTTCGATTCACCTTTTCAATCATCCAGTCTTACCTGTCTTTGGCACATGAATTTCATAATTCATGCCCTGTCGTAGGTTGAAAGGTGGTAAAAAGGACTTTCCTGTCTTTGAGTACTAACCTCTGGAAAATTTCAAGGGAGGGTGCAGAGCTTAACTCTATGAAGCTCTGAATCAGCTTTCCACTGAGAGTTCACAAGTAGCACGATAATCATAAGTAAGCAAATAATGCCTAGCAATATACATGTTCCCATGGCTGCAATACCTCCTAATAAAGGAGTAAAGGATGGCTAAGATAAAATGGCCTTTTTAAATTGGTCCAGGATGTCTACAGCGGTTTTAGCTGCATCAAAATCCAAATTTGCCTTTTTAAAAATCAGTAATCTCCTGATGCAACTGCATCAAATCTAAGGACTCATTAGTATCATACCAAATTCCTCTCTCTAACCTTTTTCCAGCCAGTAACACTTTCATTGTAAATAGAGAGGTTACAAGCATTAACAGGTGAACACCATAGTTATAGTATAATTAACAGTGAACACACAATTGATTAAATTACAAACTCATAACTTTGATTCAATCAATGGACAAGAAAATTTTTTTGGTGGGAGAGGTATGAGTAGCTCCATAATTCTGAACCTTTTCTTTTCCCTCTCCTAAAATCCAGTGCATTGCTGCCACAAACTTCCAAAGATACACTTGAGCTGTTCTAGTCCCTGAGTACCAAGTACCAGCAGCAAAATCTTTATAGCAACACCTCCTCATCAGCCTGAGGGCCTCTTCAGTACCTCCAATTTGATTTCCCAACCAGTCTAGCACATGTCTCTGAATTCCAGTGATGTTATACTGAAGAGGAGGTTTAGTCACACATTGCCTCCATAATAGTGTTTGATTGCTCTAATGAGTTTCTTTCCCATACGGAGGAAATCTCTCAGGCACCTGTTCTCCAGGCCTCCACTTCCTCCAGGGAAAAACAGATGAACGCCATACTTTCAAAGATGACTCCATGTCTCAAGATACAAGAGGTCTAGGAAATTTGGGCAGCAGGTCTATCAAGAAGCTGGGAATCATTAACCATTACCATAATCTGCTTCCCTTCCCAGACTTCATGATGAAACATTGGAAGATCAGGAACATAGGTTCAGTAAATCTCACTCCAACTCCTCAGAGGGAGCATCAGCAGCTACAATACCATCAGGGCTGGCATTCTTCTGATCCACATACTGTAGCAACCACTCAGGCAGTCATTGAGCTTCATTTTCTTCCTGTGAAAAAACAGAAACATGCGCTCTTCCCATTACTAAAACAGGGGCCCTTCCATAATCCAGTGCAAGGATCTTTCCATTTTACCTGAGCAAAGTTGCTCAAGTGTCATCATGTCAAAATCTGTCTGCAGCAGATTGCCACCGTCCAGCTGTTCCTGTACTAACTGCTGGGTGTCTTATATTTTTTCTTCTGTTAGGGACCATTGATCCACCCACGGAGGATCATCAGATTTCCAAAATATAGGATCTGCATGGAGTACAGGCTGCTCAATGATGCCTCCTAAGAATAGCCTAATCCAGCTCTATTAGACCTTTCTTGAGGAAGCAAGGGTGATGCTTGGCCATCACTGTTTTTTCCTAACCCCTGATCAGGTAACAGTCCTTGTTGAAACATTTGTTTAGCAACAACTGCATTGGGGCTATACAAATACTCTCTCATTTGGCTCACAACACCTCGACCCCAGAAATTTACAGGCAAGTGAGGAACAATGTATGGCCAAAAAGTTTCTTCATGACCTTCTTCATCTTTCCAGGAAAGTTTATTGCTGCTTTGCTTAGGACTCTGGGTTTGACCAATCCCTTACAGCTGTGTAATAGTTTCTATCTTTGGCCACACTGAAGGCCATTGACTGACAGTAATAACAGACACTTCCACACCAGTGTCTAGAAGACTAGGAAAGCTCTTTCCATTTATAAACAAAGTGAACTCTGGGTGCTGTGGACCTATGGCTTGTAGTCAATAGGCATCAGATGAACCAAATCCACCTCTTCTCTTTTATCTCTTTTAACCTGATTTATTGTTTGCACCCAGGGAAGTAAAATTAATTGTGCAAGTCTCTGGCCTGACTCTACCACAGAAATTCCATTAGGTGATTGAGTCATAACTTTGGTTTCTCCTACATAATCAGCATCAATCACTCTGGGAGCAACGAAGACACCCTGCATGGTGGTACTACTCTTCCCCAGCAATAACCATACATTGCCTTTCAGGAAAGACCCATATACACTAGTAAGGAGGACTTGCACTCCTATTTCAGGAGTTAAAAACCATGTAGATTGAAGAGCTGAGGTCCAATCCTGCACTGCCTGGGGTTGTCCTGTAGAGGTCCAGAATGGATTTCCTAGTGGAGGGACAAACTGCTGAAGTACCCCATAACACTGTCTCAGGGTCTGGAGCTGGCCCCTCTATCCATTTCCCTGCAGAGAATTCCCCTGGGTATCCCTCTTTGATATACATTTATTAACCCAATGCTTCCCTCTCTTAAATCTCAGGCACAATCCAGGTTCCTTATTTGCCCCTATGCCTTTTCCCTTATCAGGACACTGCTTGACCTGGTGGCCCATCTGACCACACCCAAAGCAACTTCCAAGAGTCCACATAGCTCTCCCTTGCCTTAGGCTATTCTTTGTTAAAAGAGAACATCCTTAATTTTTTTTCCCTGTAATGCAGCAACCATAGCTAACCCCTGAGTACACAAAGGCTCAACATCCCAGCAAAGTTGAATATGATCAGAGATGTTGCCCTTCTTGCTAAAAGGTCTCAAAGCAGCCTGATAGGTAGCATTAACATTTTTCATAGGCTAGCTGTTTAGCAAGCAAAAGCTCAGCTCTTGTATCCCCAATTAACCTGCTTATTTTCTGCATTAGCCTAGAGAAAAAGTCCTGAAATAATTCCTCAGGTCCTTGCATTATTTTTGACAAGTCCTTGGTCTGCCTTCCAGTAGATGGAAGTTTATTTCAAGCTTTCTTAGAAGCTGCATTAACCTGGGCATATATTACCACATCAAAATTTAACTGCTGATCTGTCTCCTGATAAATGCCATCTCCAGCAAGCATATCAAAAATAATAGGAATTTGTTGGGCCTGATTTAAATCAGCTGTGGCTTGACATTGCTCCACAAATTCAGTCTTCCACAACAAATAATCCCCTCCTGATAGGCTAGCTCTGGCCATCTGTTTCCAATCCCTGGGAGGCAAGGCTTCTAGAGCCATGTTTTCAAGCAGAGATTGTGTAAAGGGTGCAGTAGGCCCATACTGAGAGCACACCATTTTTAATTCCTTGAGATGTTTAAATGGAATCAGTGCATGCACTCACACAATATTACCCTGAAGTCTTGTTGTTACTGGGAACATTTGAAATCCTTGTACATCCTTCCCTCTGCTAGCTGCTTCTGTAACACTAGCTTGCAGGGGAGATGGTATGACTAATGGCAAGTGTTTGCCAAGCTCCAGGAGTCCTTTGCACCATGGCAATCATAGACAATTTTTCCATTTTGATAGATGGCACCCCAAGTGGATCTAATTCAGCAACTACAGTAGGAAGAGAAGTGCCCTTCTGAGAAGAGGAGACCTGCAGAGCCTCCAATTTTTGTGAAAGGGAAACTAGTAAATATTGCAAGTTCTTCAGCTCCTCCTTAGTCTCATCACAATGTTTCTGCTCCTCAAGCTCAGCTTCATCTCCAGGATTGAACTGATCATCATTAAACACTTTTGTAAAGATGTCTGTGTCTAGCACCTCCTCTGGTAGTGTGGAGTGTTTTGCTTCACTTTTGTCATGGGGCAAACACCCTTCTGCCATTCAGGGCACAAATCCAAACTATCCTGGTACCCACAGATGAAAAGCATCCATCGGGACATTTTCAGGCCCATGAACATCATAATGCTGTCATATTTTCACACCAATTCTCCCCCATGTGTCTGTGTCTAAGGTCCTGTGTTCCAGAAACCAAGGGCACAGCCTCTCCAAAAACTCAAAAAATTTCTGTACTTGCTGCTACCCTACCTTAGCTTCTCTGGCTTTTAAAACATCTTTACGCAAATGTATAAACAGCTGTCTACTATTACCCTGTCCCATATTTACAATTTACTTCTAAGTTACTCACTGTACTTCCACTTTTGACATTAATCCAAGCACTCCCTTCACTTGTGGTGCCTTTCACTGAGTCTGCTCTATTTAGGTGACATGTGTTGGGTCCCACCTGACCTATTGAATAGTCCTGAATAGGGGAGTGAGGATTGAGAAAAAAACAGCTAGGAAAAACAGAAACAGAGACTCAGAATAGGTTCAGGGGGACTCTCAGTCAATATTGCAGCAGCCCCAAGTTTATTTATCACTCAAAGCAAGGGGGGCAAAAGACCTCACCCTTTCAAGGACACCATGGTTCAAGGAATAAACAAGCATAAACACCTCCTTAATTCTCAAGACTTCTGGCAACCACACCTTTGGCCAATATCCTGTTATCCAGCCTTAAGGAGCAAAGACAATCTTGAACTCCCTGACCTTGAGTCAAGATGAAATTAAGTCACAAATTGGAGTCATTGTGGGCTCCCACAGGCAGGTGGTCAGTGTTGGCTGATTGAGAAAGAGGAAGAGGCTGGAATCCTTTTGGCCTAACATGCCTTGTGCTTGGTATAAGGTGTACAGATCACCTGGGTAACTCACAGATGCCAAATTGGTGACAAATCCTGTATAATTTTAGAAGATTATGTATTTAAACTATATGCTGAAAATATGTTGGGAAAAGCCCCTGCTGACAATATTTCACAGCTTGAGATCCATCCCCCTTGGGAGGAGTTCTTAGGACCCACAAAGACAAAAACACTACTAGACTCTGGAGTCCAGCCAGGCTTCAGTATCCTATGGACTTTGACACTTTGAGAGTTTGTGAATGTGAAGCTGAGAAGGTGAGAGGGTCAGAGACAGCAAGAAGGAAGGTAAGGTGGGAGGTAGACAAAGCCTGGCCTCTGTAGCCATTCTTTCCTGTCTTGTCCCTATTCTGAAAATAGCTTTTATGCTCTAGGGGGCCATACTGACATTAGGGGCCAGGCTTGAGGCCCCATTGCCTTTGATGACCCCTGCTAGATGTGTGCACAGGCCTTGCAAGCAGATCTTATCTTCTCAGTCAAGGATATTCATCCCTGCTGTGTCCTGCCACAGTGTGCAAGAACAGGGCAATAGCATAGCCCCCTACTCTGAAGAAGAAGCATCCTCCATGAGGGTGCCAACTTCAGTACCATACCATGCTTTACTTTCCATCTCAGGCTGTGATTATTCTGTTTCAACTCTCCTGAAAATGGCAGCAAACCCACTGTGTCTCTGACATTATGTCACACAGAGTTCTGTTTTCAGAATTGCTAGAGTAGTTTGATAAACTAGCATAATCTGCTCTGTGGCAGAACACAGAGAATACTTTCAAAGTAACTCACCTTTCATAAGCCCTCAGATATAATTTCTCAGTAGATATATTGAATGTGAGGCCAGGTCTCTACAGCTTCCCCAGACTGCTGGCCAGGATACTCAAGGATAAAATATCAACCAGGCCTCATTTATTGGACTGTCATAGAGGCAGGGCTTGGCTGCAAAGGAAACCCCAGAGCAAGAGAAGTCTTGGTCCTCAAGGAATGGTAACAGGGAAAAGAGGTAAAAGATTAACTGGGGAGGGAGTGTTGTACATTATGATGTAGCAGAAAGGCTGTGAGGAAGACAGACAGCCCTACCCAGGGATGGCAGGGATCGTCAGATGTGATTAATGTTGAGTACCATAGGAAGACTGGAGATGGTGGGAAGAGGGTGCAGGTTCTGCAAAAGGGAATACAGAGCAGTGTGAAGGAGGCAGTAGCCAGAGGAGAATCGATGGGCAGAACTTGCAAGGAGTGAGGCTTGGCAGATATGATCTTCAGGGGTCTCCAGTCTCCCGGTTCTGCAGGAAGCTGGGTGACCAACTGAGTTTGTTGAAGCCTCAGCCTTCCTCAGACCATGGCAAGCCTGTTGGGGAAGGGCTGAACCATTGTTCATCAGGCACTCCTTCGTTTCTCTGTTGTACAGCATTTATGAACATTGGGTCTGGTGTGCCCTTACTTCTCACCACCTTAAACTCTATAACCTGATTTAATTCCATCTTCTGTCCTGTGACCACCAAACCTAAGCCTCCCTCTCCTGCCTTCTCACCAGTGCTGGTCTTTGCCTTCATCACAAGCCTTGCCTTTAATACAGTGCTTCAGATTAACAATAATACAATGGAAACTTTCTTTTGCCAAACACCTATTCTCTCAAAAGGCACTACCATGCTTTGTGCATGCATCATCTGATTGAGCCCTCATTCTGTATGATTGTCAATCTCCATGGTCAAGGGGTCTAGAACTGGAATCACCTAGGAGACACTGTGCTAAGTGTATCTTTGAAGGGGTTAGCTGAGGAAAGTAGACACAAACTAACACCATCCCATGGGCTGGGGATCTGGCCTAAATAAAAAGGGAGAAGAAAAAGTGAGCTGAGCACCAGTATTCATTTCTCTCTGTTTCCTGACTGTGGACACAAAGTGACCTGATACTTCATGTGCCTGCTACTGTCCCTCCCCCACCACAAGGACAGATTCCTCTCAAACTGAGAACCAAAATAAGCTCCCCCTTCCCTAAGTTGCTTTTGATGAGTATTGTGTCACAATAACAAGGAAAGTGAGGAATACAATCTATGAACAGGCAAACAGTGTTGTCTCCCCATGAAACAAACTGAGTCTTAAATAATGTATTCACTGCCACCAGAAAGTGAGCAGCAGAGCAGTCAGACTGAGGTAAACTCTAGTATTCATTCTATATGATGAGACTCTCCACAGTCTTGTTAGGGTCTTACATCAGTAAGTTTGGACTTGGCCTTATTGCTTGCTGTGGTAGTTTGAATGCAACTGGCTCCCATAAACTCATGGGAAAGTGGCACTATTAGAAGGTACGGCTTTGTTGGAGTAGGTATGGCATTGCTGGAGCAATTGTGTTACTATGGGGGTGGGCTTTGAGGTTGCTTATATGCTCAAACAACACCCAGTGTCTCAGGCCACTTCCTGTTGCCTATGGATCAAGATGTAGGACTCTCAGCTCCTTTCTCCAGCATCATGTCTGTCTGCAAGCCACACCATGATGATAATGGACTAAACCTCTGAAAATGTAAGCTACCCCAATTAAATGCTTTTCCTTTAGAAGACTTGCTGTGGTCATGGTGTCTCTTCATAGCAATAGAAACCTTAACTATAAGATACTTTCCTTAGCTTGTAGAATACAGACTTGATACTAAGCCAGTCCATGTGATGACTTTGAGGTGCATCATGTGCTACCACTTGCTACCTTTAGCCTTAGGGCTCTGTCTTGGGCACAGCACACAGGGAGCTCCTTGCACCTTGTCCTGGAGTGAGAAGACATAGCAGCAGCAACCTTGTCTGGCAGAGCAGCAGCCGACCCACAAACCGTGAGCCGTAAAGTGATGCTTATTGTGTAAACAGCTAAGACTCAGGGGATGTTTCTTATCATCACAAAAGCTGACTAATACCAATTTTAGCAGGTCGTTTGGTTCCAGACAATGCTTTTAGACCCAGTGTTCCTCCACACCACTGCTGCTGGAGTGTAGCCACTGTACCCATCCACAGTGGATCCAGCCATGGACTGTTAATCCCATGAGTCGAGAATAAGACCACTACCACATTTTAAAGACAAATCTGAATCAAGCTTTAATTAAATACTGGCCAGATTGATAGATTCTCTGGCTAGGTTCAAGTCTGGTTTCTCAGAAAATGGCTCCAAGTCACAGTTTGCAGGGCCATAAACTATTTCCTATCAGGTCCAATCAGGGGCAATCATACATCATGATGTATTTCTTGTCTTGGAACTTCTGCCTACATTTGATCAAGCATATCCCGTGTAGTTGCATCAAACAAACTTGTTTAGGGGAGTGAAGACATGTGGCTTGTTACCTCCCATAAGCAATAGCCTTCACCGTGTCAGGAACTATCTGTCCTTGGGCAATAGGCTTACAGATCAGAGGCATTTTGTTTCATGAATCTTTCAGGCACAGTAACTAAGACTTAAAATGTAACTTGGGCTCTCCCAGGACCCCTTAGGGGAAGGTTCTCTCTCTCACTTTATCACTGTAATAGTTGTATTTCTTGTTACTATGACAAAGCACCTGGAACAAACAAGGAGGGGAAAAGGGGGTGGTGGTTTGAATGAAAATGGCCTCCATAGGCTCATAGGGAGTGGCATTATTTGAAAGGCTTAGGGCATGTGTCCTCGTTGGAGTGGGTGTGGCATTATCAGAGGAAATGTATCATTGGGAATGGGCTTTGAGATTTCTAATGCTTAAGTCAGGCCCAGTATCTCTCTCTTTCTGCTGCCTGCCAATCTAGATGTAGAACTCTGGGTTCCTTCTCCAGCATGATGTCTGCCTGTGCCACCATGCTTCCAGCTATGACAACGGACTAAACCTCTGAAACTATAAGCAAGTCACTCCAATTAAACGTTTTCCTTTATAAGAGTTGCTGTGGTCATGCTGTCTCCTCACAGCAATAGAAATCCTAACAAAGACAAACGGTTTATTTGGCTCCCTAATCATAACTCTTAACACTGCAGATGGGGGAGGTGTGGCAAGAGAATTTGAAATGTCTTGTGTCATTGATTCCACATTCAGGAAGCAGAAAGAGATGAATGGTCTTGGCCAGCTGCTTTCTCATTTTTATACAGTCTGAGATCCCAACCCAGGGAGTGGTGCTGCCCACAGTTAGGGTGGCTCTTCCTGCCTCAATTAACCTAAACTAGACAATCCCTCAGATGTGTCTGGAGTCTTGTCTGCTAGGTAATTCTAGACTCTGTCAAGTTGGCACTCATTATTAACCATCACAATCACTGAGATGACTCTCACAACTTGTAGATATTGCACTTGAACTTTGCCTTTTCCTCTATTACTGTGTCCCTGGAAAAAAGTGTGCAAATGCCTACACATCTCCTCACAACTTGCAAACCCACATCTCAGCTGTTTAGAAGACCTGGCCATATGACTCAGAGCCCAAACATGATCTTGCACAGTTTAGGAATCACAAAATTACACTAGCTCTGAAAATCATTTTCCCCTGCTGTGCTATTATTATTCGGCTCAATTAACAATGTGAGAGGAAAACAAAGCCTAAGAATTCTTAGGAAAATTCTTTTGTTTCTATCCTGCTGGCAGGGATTCACAGCCCCTAATGACCTCACATTCCCCAATGGTTTGTGATGTAAGGGTTTTATGCCAATTTACTTTCAGTTGTTTTGATCCTCTGCTTCAATATCACCATAATTTCCAGACCCAGTAGGATACATTGTGAACAATAATGCAGTAAAACTGGAGAACCAAAAGCCCTTTGTTTTTAAAACCTTAAAAGCTAATGGATTTTTTTTTTAATTCAATGCTATGTTGTGTTCTGTAGTCTCTCACCACCCACCCACTAGTGTCTTTTTAAATGTATTCTGATCAGTCCTGACTTTGTAGATGCAAAGGTTTGGTTCTTTTAAAACAGAACCTGATTTTCCCTGGTCATCTTAGCCTGCAATACCCTGAAGGAAAAAAGTTGGAATTTGCTGATGCAGCATTCCTGTTCTGATAAAAGGATCCCCTTTTCCTTTTGGGCTCAGCCTCCCTCCCCTCTGTAGAAGTAGTTTGGAAAAAGATAACCAAACTTATGTGTCTCTGTCCCCTTTCCTTAGCACATAACAGGACTGCTTTAGGGTAAGGCCATGACCCAGTAGGCCCAGGAGTCTTATTGGAACTCTCTAAAAAAGAAAAAGAAAAAGAAAGAAACAAAGAAAACCCATACTTTTCCACTGCAATTGGAGGTTATGAGGTGCTAATGTAAAGTTTCTAGCAGATATCTTGATTTCCAAACATTAGAACCCAATACCAGAAAGGAACCAAACAAAACAAAGGCCAGTTGAGAGGTGGAAAAAGTGATGAGACCTGATGACGTCTGAACCTCTGGATCCAGATGCTCCTGATTATGTTTCTTATGTGTGAACATGGACCTGTGATGAACAGTCACAAGTCTTTATATCTGACACTGCTCCTGATCAAAATTCCTGCCCTCCACAACACACAGCAAGAAAATACACACATACTGGGTTCTTCATTTTAAATTGTGAATGCACAGAATGGCCACTGAATAGAAAAAAGCTTACAGCAGAGTAGAGTTAAAATATACACACAATTTAAACCCTTTTAAGAGACATTACCACCAAATGAAGAGCAAATCAAATGTGTAATGATTTTAAGCATTAGCATCTAGGAAATCTGTCCCTTAATACTATTACTTAGTGCCACCTTGCCTTCAAGCTATCAGAAAAGATTGTCATAATAGACCTCACAGGCAGAGGGATTGCCAGGAGTGCTGTAGACTGTCTGCCTCCAGGACTAAAGGCCTTTTGCTGTGAAACAATCTTTGTACACTGTAAATATACATTGCTTTCATTGTTAATAAAAAGCTGATTGGCCAATAGCTAGGCAGGAAGAGATTAGGCAGGAAATCCAAACTGTGAAAGATGGCAAGAAGGAGGGTGGAGTCGAAGAGTCTCCACCCAGGTGCAGAGGAAGCAAGATGAGAATATCATACTGTGAAAAGGGACCAAGCCAAGTGGCTAAACATAGATAAGAATTATGGGTTAATTTAAGTGTAAGAGTTAGTTAGTAATAAGCCTCAGCTACTGCCTAAACATTTATAAGTAAGCCTCAGAGTATTTATTCGGGAACTGGCAGATGGGAGAGAACCATCTCTTTACATATGGCACCCAACATGGGGTAATAATTGCCACATAAAACCTGAGAAAGCTTAAAAGGATTCTAAACACGCAAAAGAAGAGAGTCAAGCACAGCTTCTTGGTAGTAGCATTTTTTTCAGGTAGGGTCTGTTTGCTGGCAGCAAGTAGAGGCATGGCTCCTTTAAGAGACAGCTTCCTGAGTCAGTGTGCACCTCTTTTAAGAGGCTCTGCTACTGAGCACTTAAATGAGGTTTATGAGCACTGGCAGTGTAGACCCCCAAACTCCCCAGAATTGGTACATTAAAAGTGGCTCCTGCCAGGACTTCTACAATGAAGCTAGGCTTTCAGAACCATGGAATGGTGCAGTCAGCTGCCAAAGCTGGCCCTTTGATCCTAGCCACACCTGCTTACCAGTTTAAAAGCTCATGTGGTGAGAAAATGATAGAGATATGCAATAAAGACAGATTCAGACACACACACAAAAAAATCAAAAAAACCTATGAACATTTTACAGTGTGTTCAAAAACATACATAGGCTTGGAGGAGAGAAAAAAAAGGGGTAGAGGAAATCTTTTAAAAAGAAACAGAGTAAGGAAAATATGATAAGTCACATAAAAATTGAAAATACACAGAGCATCTGGGTTCTATAATTTAATGTTTTGTCTTTATATATTTTGATTATCTATGAGCAAATAACAGCTACCAAGAAACCTTGGATTATGGAAACTGCTATATTAAACTAACCTATACATTTAAAAAATATCTTGACTCCAAAATTTAAGCCAAAAGATATGCCACTTTGGGGGAGAAGTTGTGTTTTTATTTCTACAGGATTCATTCTGAGTTAAGGAACATCAAGTTTGATCAAGGAAGCACCCTGAAATCCTAACTACAGACATGGAAAAATAAACCTAAAGTAACTACAAGACATGTAACGTATATTTTCTCTGCTCAAACATAAAATAAAAATTATCTTTGTCTGGCTTATGTACAATATATAGTTTATATATTTGTATTAATACAGATATGTATGTTACCCTTAAAAGTTTGTGTATTTTCAGAACAAGAGACCAGATGCCAAAAAAAAAATGATGGCCCAGATAATCCAGCATTCAATACAATTTCAAAGCTACTGACTGAGATAATCAAACCTCACAGAATACTGCAGCCAAGACTTAACAATTATCCTAAATTTCCCCAGGGTCCCAAAAAGATTACCAGTGCCCCCAATCAATAATAAGTAGTCTAGAGAACTATGAACTATGACACATTCCAAAAAATAGATTATGGGTGTTTGTCTTTGTTTAGGGGGATGGTTATAAGTTGTTATTGGTTATAGTCAATCTCTTTCTAAAAAAGAAAGGGGAATATAATATAGAAATGATGGGGAAAAGGGTAGATTATTATGATAAAATGAAAGAGTAGATTATTGAATCTACTTTAATTCAAAAAAACAACTATTAATCCTACATGTATTACATTAGTATGGATTTTGGTTTATTGATACAAATTTAAATTTAAATTTGTTATACTGTATGTATATTTCTACTCTTGTTTTGGGTATTGTGTTTATGCAGCTCATTTAAAAATGCAATATATAATTAAGAAATACAAATTAATAGTCATCAATAATGGCAAATGTATAATCATGTTCGATATGTTTTAAGGTCATACAGAGATATATTTCAGAAAGATAGGTAATCTTCAAGCCCTTCAAAGGCCTACAGAATATGGCACTTGAAATGTTTTAAGAACTTAGACTTTTCTTAATAGTAAGACATGTCTGCTCCTGGCAGTACCAACTATTTTGAAGAAGATGATGGGCCTCAAAGAACCTCCATATGGAGTTTATTTTCTTTATGGCAAATGCTAGTCATGTAGGCAAAGAAATTGCCCTGGCCTCAATTGCTGACAGTTACTGTCCAAATTGGACCAGCAGAACACAAGAAAGGTGACTGCTGAACTTTGCCAAGACAAGGTAGGACAGTCCTTCAAAATTCCCTGCTTCACAGCAAAATCTGTCAGACATGCTAGACCTGTAGGCCAGAGCTGGATTGCCCAAAGTTGCAGAGGAAATTTGGGTGACTGTCCAGGCAGCTTAAGGTCCCTGTCATTAGGTAACATTTCATCCTTCTGGGGTCTTTGATGGAGTTGAAGACTAGATAGTTATAATTATAGAAGAAAGTAAATTAGATACAAAACTTCAGACTCACCAAGATAAGATACAAAATTAAGTATTTTCTCTAATTTTGCCAAATGCAAATGGATTAGATAGTATTATAATTCTTACTTGATAACTGTTTTTGTTGTATATAATCTTACAATATTAAAGTTAAAACCTTCCTTTTTATTAGAGAAAAAGGGGAAAATGCTGTGAAACAATCTTTGTATAGTGTAAATGTGCATTGCTCTCATAGTTAATAAAATGCTGATTGACTAATAGCTGATCAGGAAGAGATTAGGTAGGAAAGCCAAACTGAGAATGATGGGAAGAAGGAGGGTGGAACCAAGGAGTCCCCAGCCAGATACAGAGGAAGCAAGATGAGAATGTCATACTGAGAAAAGATACCAAGCCACATAGCTAAACAGATAAGAATTATGGGTTAATTTAAGTGTAAGAGTTAGTTAATAATAAGCCCGAGCTACTGGCCAAGCATTTATAAGTAACATTAAGCCTCTGAATGTTATTTGGGAATTGGAGAGTGAGAGAGAACCATCCCTTTACAGCCTTTCACTCCAATTCTGTGACCTATAATTCTACCCATATGAAGAATTCCTTCAGATTCTGGCCACAGGTTCTCTCCCACTGGATTGTACATGCCCAGGTACGGCCCATCTCAAAGGTAGAAGGTCAAGGGGCTGCATCTACAGAGACCTACTTGTTGGTTGTGGTTGGTGTGTAACAGAGTACTGAGACTGTACAGGACATCAGATTAGCAAGACTGTACAGGTGACCAAGAGAGAATTCCTTCTTACAGCACAGCTCCACAATGGCCCATTAGTCTTCTGACCTCTTAATCCATGATGGATAACTTCATTCATGAGACAAGAACCCTCAGGACCAATCATATCCCAAAGATCTCACCTCTCATACTGCACTAACTATGACTTTTGAGGGCTAACATTCTTATGGGATTTGGAGAAGCCATTCAAACCCTGATACCTGCCTTACCCAGAATTCTTTCATGCATAGTTGGCCCATAGCATAGTAGGAATCCCACACAGTCTAGCCAGAAGACCCCACACTGAAGACCTTTGTCCTTAGCTAGTCCAGAGAGCTTTGAATGAGACAGTTCTCATACCTTGAGATAAACAATAACTTTGGGCTTTTGGAAACAGAAGCCTCAGTTCAAACTGCTTTGAAGAGTGAAGTGGATTTATTGCGTCATTTATTGCTTCTCATCAAATTAGAGATGAGAAGGCTGTTTTAATCTAGAAGTTTACAGTGTCTAGGACCTCTGTGGTGGGGCTCTTGTATTCTCTTGGATCTGTATACTTCTTTGTAAAAATCCTGCATCACCCAAGCAGCTGTCGGGCCCAGCCCCAGTTATGAAAATAGGGGAATGCTGAGATAAGAACTTGATGTGATGAAGGGTAGGTTAGACTGGTACATCTGAACTCAGTGATCCATCTTAAAATGGCTAAAAATAGGACAACTGGACACAATGTACTTTTTCCTTTAGCACAGCACCAACTGCATTAGTCAATGTTCTCTAGAGGAACAGAACCAATGAGTGAATGTAGACTGCAAAGAGGATTTATTAGATTAGTTTACACAGCCCAGGACAGGTAGTCCAGCCATGGTGGTCTGCAGGCTAAAGAGGCTGAGAATGTGGTAGCTACTCTGTTCGTGAGACTGGATACTTCAAAAGTCTCAATCTGGAACTGAAGAAGCCCTGGAGGGTTTCTGGAGGGCTGTTGGTCTTCAGTCCATCTTAGAAGGCCAAGGAAGCTAGATTCTCATGTTAGAGAAAGAGAGCAGCAACAGTTGAGTTCATGCACTCACCAGCAGGGAGTGAAGGTGAGCAGACAAAGCCAGCTCTGCAATCTCCTCAGACTTCCTTGTCACTGGGCAGCCAGCAGAAGGCACTGTCCACTCTGAGGAGTAGTCCTTCCAGGAAACATCCCCACGGACGTACCCAAAGCTCTTGGTTGATCCCAGATCCCTCCTCTGCCCACACTGCTAAAAATCCTCTAGTAACTGTCCTCTGTCCTGAGCAAGCTGAAGGTCAGAGTTCTTTTCTGTTGAGCCCCTCTGTGACCCTTGTCTTTCTCCCCCTTACACTTTACACTGGGGCCATGCCTAATTGCTCTTGGTCCACTTAGTACTTTTTATTTCCCCCACATCCTCACTCCTGCTTTACTTTTCTGTTCTCTCTTTTCTGCCCTGTTTACTGGGTGGATCCAGATCATTGTTTTAGCATATGATTGGCTGCCATTCTCTGGAAATATCTGGAAGACCCTCTAGTCTGAGTAAATGGTCTCTGTCTGTGCATCTTTTCTTAGCTTGCTGTGTCTAACTCTGACATAATATTTGGTGCCATTTGTGTCGTCTGTGTCTGTGTCATCCCCAGCACTTCCAGTTGCTGCTTCAGGCTGGAGCATGCTATTCATCATTGTGTAATCTGTACCCAATGCCTGGCTGAGCCAGCACTGAGTACATTCCTGTTGGGTGGAATACCAATCTCTCCCATCTTATGATATGTAAAATGATTGCTGACTTCTTACAGACTCTGCATGCCAACTTTCAAATCTGCAAGTGTAGTGGTTCTCTTAATATGTAGTAGGACCGGCCCATAGGGTCCAGGGAATTGGCTCAGACCAGTTGCCAAGGCATGCACATAAATGACTTCCTTATGAGCCAAACTGGAGTCTGCCTGAGGGCCTAGTAACAGGTGCTGTTGGAGTTCCTGGTCACTGTCAGAGTTCCTGATCATGTGGAGTCTGCCTGATGGCTGAGCAACAGGTGCTGTCAGAGTTCCTGATCGTGTCCAGCCAATGAGAGATGACCACACAATGCCACCAGATTGTGAGACAGACTCAGTGCTGGGAGGAGGGTATATAAGACCTTGCCTGTTATTAAATAAAGGAGTTTGATATTTGCCTTCAACTGACTCCTCGTATCTGTGCCGTTGATGCAGCACCTTCTCACCCCCTCCCCCGAAGGAGCCGTTAGGATCTAGCGACATTAATACATAAAAATGAGTGAGCACTGCTGTACAAACTGACGTTCTGTTTTCTCTGGCACTCACTGAGCCCTGCTTTCTCTGTGACACTTACTTCTCCAAGCCTTGGACAACACATTAAAGACAATAACAGTCAAGGTCCTATTTCTGATGAGATTTTTACAGCCCCAAGCTGTATATAATGCCTCAGATGGTCCTCGTCAACTTATCGTAGTTTAAAAGGCAGACTGGGGTGGGGCAGGTACTTCGCTTAGAACACTCAAAAGTCCTGATGCTTGGGATCACAGCCCTCTGCATAGCTGTCAGCTTATCTCCCTGATCATTCAAAGACTCCCGTTTGCACGGCACAGTTTGCTGTGTTGTGACATTGTTCAAGCAAGGATCAGCCAGACTTCCTTTGAAACAATCACTTTGAGGATAGAAATGCTGACTTCAAGTATTTGTTCATCAAATGTCAACCGAACACTTACAGTGGGTGCTGACGACACATTTGATGGTAGGAGTAGACAGAAATCCTTACCCTAATGGAACTTATGTTCTTATGGGAGAAGTAGACAACAAACATTATAAAGGAACATATTGTGTGATATTTCAGGTAGTTTTATAAAAATACAATAAGGGTGATTAAAGATGTGTTGAGCTTGCTTATAAAATAGGGAGACTAACAATACATGCTTTAGTATGGTGCTGGTAAATAAATTACTTGTGGAAGTTCTAGAGCAATCCTTAGCACATGCTCTACAGTGTGAACCAGTGAGATAATTGTTTGTGTCTTTACACTAAAATATTCACTTTACTTTTTTGAATTCTCAGCTTTTTGACAACAGATTATGAATAATGCTGCTATGAACATAATAGTGCAAATGTCCTTGTTGTATGATTGAGCGTCCTTTGGGTTTATGCCCAAGAGTGGTATAGCTGGGTCTTCAGGTACATTTATTCCCAATTTTCTGAGAAACTACCATATTGATTTCCAAAGTGGCTGTATAAGTTTACACTTATACAGTGTTGCCCTTGCTCCACATCCTCTCCTGCATGAGCTGTTATTAATGTTTTTGGTGAATATCATATTTTTAAAGTTGTTTGTTGTTGTTGTTGTTTATTTTAATTCTATGTGTAAGAGTGTTTGCCTGAATGTATGTTAGTGCAGCATGTGCATGCAGTGCCCACAGGGGCCAGAAGAGGGCTTCACATACCCTGAGACTAGAATCACAGATGGTTGTAAGCCACCCTGTGGGTGCTGGGAATTGAACCCAGGTCCTCTGCAAAAGCAGTCAGTGCACCAAACCACTGAGCCTCCTCTCCAGTGTCCTAATATATTCATTTCTACCTGGCTATAGAACTGTGTTCTTTTTGGTCTTTTTTAGAAAACCATGTACTTTTGCTGGCTCAGCCAGGGACTGCTCTCATTCTTATGTGGAAGGATCTCCCACACTTGCTATAAGATGTCTCTGTAACAGAACTTTTCAGAGCATAGCAGCTTATTTCTTTAGAGCGAGCAAGATGGAGTCTTCTTTCTAGTCTGCTAATGCAGGTGTCATTTTTATACCTATGTTACAGATAAGATTTAAGCCCAGAGAAATGAATAATTTTCTCAGGGTTGAAATCCTGTTAACTTAGTAAACTAATGATTTTATTCTGATTAATTGGTCTCTAGAGCCTGGAGTTTTACTTGGATATTCCACCAGAAGCCACTGTGCTAGAGGAGTTATACCATCAGTCCCCAGCTCTCTATTTTATGTCTATGTGCATAACTCAGTTCCTGACTCTGAGTAGGAAGTATCTTCCAAAGTAATAGCATTGATATTTAGAATTACAGAAAAATATTGAGCAGAGAGAAATACGTTTAATATTAACAGGTAGATTACTTTAACAAATATCAGACCCACACAATACTTGGTTTCCAAAAAGTGTTTATAATTTGCACTCCATGGAAACAGTAATAGGTGGAGTAAGAAGACATTGAACATCAGTGACAAAATACTTAGCTGGGTCTAGTCTATTATTTTAAAAATATTTTTGCATGCATGCATATATGTAAATCCTTATATGTGAGGGTATGTTCATGCCATGCTATGCCATGCTTTTGGAAGTCAGAGGACAACCTCAGCTGTCAATGTTCACCTTCTTTTTGAGGAAGAGTCTCTTGTTTGAAGCTGCATGTGTACTCTAAGCTAGCTGGCCTGTGAGCTTCTATGGCATTCTCCTGTCTCCACCCCTATCAACTGTAAGTATGCTGATTTTTAGTCACCAGCCACTTTGTCTGGCTTTTTATATGGGTTCCAAGGATCCAAAGTCAAGCAGGCTGTCAAATTTGCATGATAAGTATGTTTACCTGTTGAGCTGCATCACAGGCCCTAGCCTCTTTTTGATTGTTTATCATGAACAACTTCTTCATGGTTTCTGTCTTGTCATCATGGCAGCATCTTAGACTAAGAAATCTCACAATAAATCTTGAATTGGAGCTGATGTGTTTAAAACTACAGTGTATTTTGGCTAGGGCTATAGCTCAATTTGTAGAGTGCTTGCCTCCCACGCACAAAGCCTGGGGTTCCATTGCCTGCACTGTACAAATCGAGTTTGCTGACACATGCCTGTAATCCTAGCACTCCACTACATAATAAGCTTGAGGCTAGCCTCTGGGATACCCGAGACATGTCTCAAATGAATAAACAAAGAACATAGTGAATTTTTATTATCAAATCCAGAGTCAAGTTCATATTTGTTACAATGTGGGGAACACAGCCTCTATGATGACTGCTTTTTGGTGTCATTTGTCTGAATGTAAATTGAAACTTCTCTTACTGTTCCTTAAGTCTATCATGCTGATATTTGAATTTTCAAACTACTTCATAGACATCAACCTATTGACTCCAATCTGTGTGAGATATATCATAATTTCCCCATTGTGTGAAGACACCATCTACTCTCATATTATCTACTGTCATATTTTTCAGTAACATTTACATATAAAACAGTTTTGCCTCCAATCTTGAATTTGTGCCAGAATCAATCATTACAAACAGTCCTGTTTTTGTGCTTTATCTTAATATTGAGGCCACATGTAGTGTGTGGTTTGGGGCCTGGGAAAGTAACTCATTTAGTAAATTGCTTGCCTAGCATGCACAGACCCCTGGAATTGATCTCTTAATACCTCATGCACATATACTCACCACATGAGAGTGCTCGTGCTCATGTACACACACACACACACACACACACACACACACACACACACAAAGAGAGAGAGAGAGGGAGGGAGACTGTGTATCTTTGTAGCCATCTGTCAATCTTTGAGCATTATTCTTGAGATAGTAATCACTCTAGGTGTTTAGATAACCTAAGAATGCAATTCTGCTTCTCAGATGCTCATTGGTCTCTAAGAAAATGTCCAATCTACCAAAGAACAGAGGCCAGCGGCCTTTTGACAGGAGGCCAAATGTGTGTTTAGCATTATCTTAAGCCATTCTCCACTCATTTAGTGAACTTTAGCTCCTTATACAGCCTGACCATTCTTCAAAAGGCAGAAGTGCAGCCAAGACTAATTTGGTCTCCATTTTAGTGTTTCTCATCCCAGTGAGAAACAACACAACAAAATTGCACTTCAGCTTGCATGTAAGACTACAAGTGAAAACACTTTACACTGGCAGCAGGAACAAGCTTTTGCTTTGTCATAAAAAAATTGAAAACTAGAAATGAGCCTAAAGAGAATGCAAAAGTGAATTAGAAGTTTGATAAACTTGTGTGTTTTCTCTTTAACGTGCAATACAATATTTTTGATGTAAAACTCTGAAAATGTCTCATAATGGAGAATTGAAAAAGAGGTAGGTAGATCTCTGAGTTTGAGACCAGCCTGGTCTACAAAGAAAGTTCCGGAACAGCCAGGGCTACATAGAGAAACTCTGCTTAGAAAAAAAACCCCAAAAACAAAATATATAAATAAATATTTTATGAACATTTTGATATACTGAAATTGCAAACTAAGAAGATTAGTTTTTACCAAATGGATTTTATAGCCTCTGTAATAACACTGCTGTATTTATCTTTATTATTTCCATTGGGGTAAACATGTAACTAATATATTTGGATTAAATACCCATACTTCATTTGTTTTAGAAAGGATTAACCACAAAGCTAGATTTATGAGCCTTGGGGGAGGGGTTGCTTTGCTAAAATACACCGGATTTTATGGTTGCTCATTTTATAAACATTCCTGCTCATAAGCCTGCAGTGATACCTAGGCAGGATGAAGATAACCAGCCCCAGATCTCTAAGGGCACAATTGTTAGCCAAGCAGAATAGTAACTGTAATATTTAAGACAATAGTAGAGCAGTGCCCTATCTAGAGTTAATCCAGAACTATTGCAGCAAGCACTCTTAGGTGTTCTGTGAGAGACAGGTATAGTCCTTTCTTAATCATTTCCAGTGCCTCAGACTGGGGAGATACCTCAGTTAATATTAAGAGTAGCTAAAACAGAAAGTGCTATGTTGGTGCTCAAATTTAGGTTTCTGAATTTATTGTGACAGGTCAAGTTGGAAAGCTAAATACTCTATCTCTTTCTTCCTCAGATATCATTTGCATTTAGATTTCTCTTATTTTTAATTGAAAAACCATTACACATTCAGAAACAGTATCACATCTAATAATTAAAAATATAACATGGATGTATGTGTAATCACTAGACCAAGCCAGCCCAGAAGGTCTGAATTACCTCTCCCAATGCAGCAACTCTCTCTTCCTGGATGGAACCACTTTCTTGACTTAAGTTCTTCCTTTCTCCGAATTGTAATAGTTGAAGTTTATTTTTAAGGACAGCCTGGAAACAAGAATATACAAGGGATGCTCTGAAACAGTGGAGCTTGTAAAGGGGTCTATGAGAAAACTACTGAAGAATGTGGAAGAAAACTAAGGATATTCAGAAGCCAACCTATTTGGATTGGCTTCTTATCCTAGAGTATTTCTGGATATCTTCCTGTATTTTTCCTAGATGAATTAAACAGCACCAAGGGAAGAAAAATATACATTTAGTGCCAAAAGCTTAAAGTTAAAAACCCAATATATAGTAATATTAGAATTTTGTAGTAATCTATCACAACTTCATTTTTCAAAGGAACTCTCTTTTGTCTCATACCACTGAGCCTGAATGGAGACTAGTATGAAACTTACAATCAGCTCAGTTATCCCTAGGCTACTCTGTAGATACACTCTCCTGGCTTTTTTGACTATGCATTCACATCTCTATCTCATCTACTAGACAGCCCCCTTCCAACACCCAACCATGTGTTCTTATCACTTTGTATACGGTTATAACCCCTTCTCAGTTTAATGCATAGTCAAATCACTCAGGTCCTGATATAAAGCAGATTTTAATTATGGGTTGAGTCCAAGTTGCTGCATTTCTAACAAGTTCCAGGTGATGCCCTGTGGCTTAACCCTGCAGTAAGTGAGTGGCAGTCATATAGCCATGTGCAAGCTCTCACTCATCTATTGATATGTATGCACCACAGCTGCCTGTGTATGTTCTCCTTAATCTCCGCCTCTGTATTTCTCTACTGGTGTCTCTTTCACCCTCACTGTGTTCTGTACTCATTTCCTCTTATCATCCACACATCTGTAATTTTGATTCTTATATTCAATAATGCCATTGTCCTAACCTTACTCTCATCTAGCACTTTACTCCAACAGAGCTCAGCGTTGCAATAGGAAGGCTCATTTAAGTGAAGTCACACTAGGGGAGTAATTTCTGAAATCCAGTTACAGTTTCCAGGAGTGTTGGTCCACTGACTCTCTTAGGGAAGAAGTTTGGTGCAGGGAGGTTCCCCTTAAGCCATACCAAGTGACATCAATTGTGTAAGACAGATCTGTGGACTGAAGAGAAGGCAGTCATATGGCCTTTGAAAATCTCATCACTGTCCCCAGAAGAATGAGGCATTGAGTTTTCTCCCAAAATTTTGCTCTTCCAATCACGTTTTGGAGTGAGTCTTAAAAATCCCAGTTACTCATAAGAGGCAGTGAGGATTGTGGAGATTATATTTTATACACTCAAAACTGGGACAGTATTAAAGGGACAGAATGTCTGAAAAGTGACAACCCCAGAAAATTCTGTGACATTGCTGTTAATGTGAAAAATTGAATAAATGTTCAGCTCCATCCTTGGTTTTATTTATGAATTCTTTTAGAAATTATTAAATGTTTATAAAACATTGGTTTTTTGTCACCAAATAGGAATAATAAATTCTGGTTAAACTGGTGACTATGGGAATGGACCTTCTCCAACCTCTATACTTAACATGGCAGAAGTCTATGAACTACTTTAAATTTACATTGTGTACTAATTTTTTTACTAAAACTTAGCTGATAAGAAAACAGACGCATTTAGCACTGGAAGTCAGTGGTTCCAAAACTGATTTGACTCAAGTCACTTTGACCCCAGAGCTTGTAATTTTAACTTCAGTACTATTTAGGGATTCAATAGTAAGGCCTAGTGGTTTTAGTGTAGTGAGTACATCTGATAGCAGAACCTCCATCGGGTGTATCTTGCTATTCTTACTCTACCTTAGGCCTTGTGCTTTTGCTACTGCTCAATATATTTCATGTAAACAAATAAGAACTTTACAGTATGTATCAAGTAGTTTGGAAAAATTTGAACTTCAGTTAATTACAATTTCATTATAGAAATATAATTCCACATAGGGAATAAACAGTCAGAATTCCAAGCAAACTCTTTTGTTCCTCTTTGCCATTAAAATCTTAAATTTTGAGTTGGGGATGTAGCTCAATTAGTAGACCCCCTGGGTTTGATCACCAGCACCTCCATAAGCCAGGATATGGTGGTACAAGCCTGTAATCCCAGCACTCAGGAAGTAGAGAAAGGAAAAATCAGAAAGTCAAGGTCATCTTTGGCTATATAAAGTTGGAGATCAGGCAAGGAGTCATGAGATCCTGTCTCACTAAACAATAGCACACATTTCATGACTCTCTAACTTGCTGGTAAGACTAGATTTCAAACTATGGGAGTCCATGATCCACTCTAATTATTCCTTAAAAGCTTATAGCCTATTATAATAAAATATTTGCTCCTGGCCTTATTCTGTCTTATTACTCCGGAAAAAAAAATGTAAGAGGATATGAAAGAATTGACACTTTCTTTCTACATCATTCTAAAAATACCCAAAGATTTCATAATGAAAAAAAAAAGGAAGAAAAAGTATCCTGTCTTGAATCCTGTCTTAGACATGTAAAGCCTGGTGTGTCTCCAAAGAACAATGCACAGCCCTGACACAGTGTTCTCACAAGAATTAAATTTGTCATCATTCTGTCATTCACCTGACTACATTTTGGTGGTCTGGTAATGTCTCTCTCCCTCTTCCTCCCCTTTTCTCCCTCCTCCCCCCCACCCACTTTGGGTATGTTTGTGTGTGTGTGTTCGAGTGTGTCCTGTGTACACATGAAATGAGAATATCAAATGTAATGAGAACCAAGTTTCTCACTGTCAGAGAAGGGTCTTGAATGCTGAGAAGATGGAGTTCAGTGTAAATAGAGTGGTGTTAAATTCGAGTTAGTCACTTATGATGAACTCAGAGGTTTTAGCACACACATACCCCATGGAGTAAAGAGATATGGACATTACTTTCTGTATCTATATGAGTGGACAGACAGAAGTACTTATATACATTTTTTTTTTCTGCATTTCCAAGTTCTGTTCTGCGACAACCTAAAAGCCAGAGAACCCTACAGCAATGGTTGACCCATATATATTGGGAAGCCAAATATTTTTCTCCAGTAAGAGAAACTGGGGGATTTATGACATGACCACAAACATGAAGTGCTGGCTCTCCAAGCATGAAGACCTGAATTCAGATCCCCAGAGCCAATACAAATGAAAGCCATTTGTAGCAGTGTGCATCTGTAATCCCAATGCTGTGAAGGTGGATACAGGATCACTGGTGCTTGATAGCTGACTAATATAGCCAACTATGATATGAGAGACTCTGTCTCAAAAAACAAAGTGGCAGAAGATTAACAAGCACATCTGACATTGACTTCTGGCTTCCTTCCCACAAACACATTCATGCACCCATATCCCCTCACACCCTCATACACATGCACTCAAACTTCTTAGCAAAACAAAATTTTGATTCCAGGCAATGGAAAGATAAGTATGAGGTAAACCAGAAGATCTTGATTATTGTAAAGCAAGGAAGCATTTTTTTTTTAATTATGGGTTTGGTAAGAGAGAATAGTAGCTAGTTTGAGAGACAACTTGATTTCAATGACAGTAATGGATCATAACCCATTGATTGAAATGAGAGCTAATGGTCAACAGTGAGATACATAAATAAAAAATACGGATAAGCTCCCTTGAATATAGTGTTTCTCAGTCTTCCTAATGCTGCAACCCTTTAATATAGTTACTCATATTGTGGTGACCCACAATCATAAAATTATTTAATTAATACTTCATAACTGTAATTGTGCTACTGTTATGAATCATAATGTAAATATCTAATATGCAGGATATCTGAAATACTGCTTTAATATTATATTATATACTAACTAATATAATATATTATATTATATACTAACCAATAAAAATAGGAGTTATAGAAAGTTAGACATCAAATATCATTTCATAAAAATAATAAAGTAGTAGGCAAAGTTTTGATGTGAAACAAAATATTTATATAATTTCACATGATCTTTATAAAATAGCTACTGTTTATAAACTGAGGAATATGTAAATCACAACGAAAAGTTTGGTACTCACCAGTTTATCGTAGTGATGAAAATTCACATAAATAAGAATAGTACACATCAACATTGGGTTCTTTTTTAATTTTTAAAAATATTTCTCTACACACACACACACACACACACACACACACACACACAGACACATACACACACACACACACACACACACATAGACAACCTAGTTCTCTTCATCTAGCATTGGGATTCTAGGGACTGAACTCAGATTGTCAGGCTTAGTGGAAAGTGTCTTTATGCACTGGGTCATCTTGCCAACACCAACACTATATTTTTGATATTCCAAGAATACAAGAACATAATTTCATGTCATTCTTGCCAAAGTACCAGAATCTAATATTGGGGAAATATGAGTAAATTCAAACTGTGAACTCTGCAAAATAAGTAGTTGCAGCTCTTAAAATTTTTGAACATCATGAACAGACTGAGGAACTGTTTCAGACTGAAGAAATTTTAATGTCAGTGAAACGTATCCCTTGCCTTCAGATGTGCCTTGTAGCAGGATGCATTATAGTCTGCTTTGCTTTAAAGTACATTATTGGGACCTTTTACAACTCTGAATGCGATTTGTAAGTTATACAGTTTCAGTGTTAATTTTACAAATTTTGAGTTCCTATAAGGAAAGTGTCCTTTTACTTAGGAAATAAGAGTAATGGATTCTCATGCCTGTAATTTTTTCTCGATTGTTTTGAGAAAAAAAATGTGTAAGTTAAGTGTGTGTGCACATGTTTATACATAGATAGAGGAAAGAAAGAGCACAGGAGAGACAGTAACCATCAAGCTAACCAGTGGGGAACGTGGCTGGAGGCAGAGTAGAGTTCTTTTTACTTTTTTTTTGCATCTTTTCTGTAATTTGCAAATTATTGGTGTATAAAAAATTTAAGTCACTATTTCTCAGGCAATTTTTTACTTTTGTTTTATTTCCTGAGCATCTATTTTCTAATGTCCCCTAAAGCATATGGGAATAAGTTTATAAAATAGGTATTGTAATTAAATGAAGAAGTAGTAGTGAAGTATGATGGTTAAGCTTTTGGGCTCTTGAGTCAAAACTAGTTTAGATCAAAATCCCATACCATGTGTAGCTTAAAGCTGGCAGATGGCTTAACTCTACATGTCTGTTTCTTATAGAAGATGGGAATGATAAAAATGCTCACTTTGTGACTGGGTGAGATTAAGTCACTTCACACATTGAATTCAGTTAGCATGTGCCTAGGAAATAACTAAGTTAAGGTACAGTCAAAACTTTCCCAAGGCCTGAGGGAGAAATTCTTAGCAAATAAGTGCTGATTTGCATAACATTTTCTTTACTGGAATATCTGTGGCACTTCCAGTGGTTGAGGATTCTAGAAAACCCTCTATATCAATGTAGAACCCCAAGTCTTGAAAATGTGAGATTTTTAACAACTGTCTCACTTATACTGAGGGCCTAGTCCAGTACCATGGGGGCTCCTCAGCTAACTGTTTAGGGGGGGCCCCTGGCAGTGAGACCAGGACCTGTCCCTAGTGCATGAACCGGCTTTTTGGAACTTAGTGCCTATGGTGAGACACTTTGCACAGTCTTGGTGCAGGGAGGAGGGGCTTGGACCTGCCTCAACTGAATGTACCAGGCTCTGCTGACCCCCCATGGGAGACCTTGCCTTGGAGGAGGGGGGAATGGGGGATGGGTTGGGGGGGAAAGCTGGGGGTAGGAGAAGGGAGGATAGGAGAATCTGTGGTTGATATGTAAAACGAATAGAAAATCTCTTAATAAAAAAAAAGGAGAAAAAAAAGAGAAAATGTGAGATGTTTGGTAAGGCAGGCTAAGGAGTCACACCATGTGAGGATTTTAAAATGAATGTATTCCTTACTCATGGAACTTGAACCCCTCTGCCTTCACTGCCCAGAAACCCCAGGTAGCAAGGAGGATGGAAGTAGGTGAGGGGCAGATATTCTTTCTTTCTTGAGAGTCAGAAGAATAGAACAAAGCCTGGGTACTACAGTCAGGGGCTGCCAGTGTTTCCCTGAACTATTTAGAAACTTTAGGAAGCATTGGATTTTATCAGGTCAGCTGGTGAAGCCAAAAAGGCTCAACTTGGCTGTGATGCTTCTGGAATACAAGAAACAGATCTGCACTTAAGCATGTGAGCAGTATAGGAAGGATGTTTAAAAAAAAAAAAAAAAAAAAAAAAAAAAAAGAAACTACATGAAAGGAAAACAAAATCTCAGGTTCCTAGCTCTTACTCCAAAATAAAGTCCTGCCCATGTGATGTTCAACACATTACCTTCAAAGGATACTGTGACATCAGTATCACATCAGGACCACTAGTTTCAGAACCAGTAATGTCATGTGAATCTTGACTTTTGTCATTTGATAACCAACTGTGTGATCTTAGATAAGCTGCATAGCTCTCTGAGCCCTGGATACAAGTACAAATGGGACGATGCTGTTTGCCTCAGGGTGTTCTGTGAACATCAAGTGAGGCAGTATTAAAATGCTCATCATGTGTTCAGTAACTATTCATTATTTTTATTTTAATAGGAAGCATAAAGAAACAATAGACACAATTTGTAAGGAATTTCCATTCATCTTTGATAGGTAATATTCTTGTATTTTTGTTTTCTTATTGTAATAACTGTAAACATATATGCAGAATAATAGAGAAATTGCCCCATTTAAAGCACTGTTCGCTAGAGTCAGTTTAGAGAACCCTGTCTTCAGCTTCTGGAAGCATTAATTTCTTCTCTCTGTACTTTTGTGTTTTAAAGAACTTTATAGTGCTGGAGAATAGCAAACATATGAGTCCCTAGGCTGAGTCTATCTTTCAAAAATCAAAACAAGCCGGGCGGTGGTGGCGCACGCCTTTAATCCCAGCACTTGGGAGGCAGAGCCAGGCGGATCTCTGTGAGTTCGAGGCCAGCCTGGGCTAGCAAGTGAGTTCCTGGAAAAGGCGCAAAGCTACACAGAGAAACCCTGTCTCGAAAAACAAAAACAAACAAACAAACAAAAAAAAACAAAACAAAACAAAAAAACAAAAATCAAAACAACAATGACAAGGGATTTCTCATAGTTGAAGTCACACATACAGTATGCATGCTTTGAGGGCTGGCTTTTTTTTCCTTTTCTTTTTGCTGGACACAATTCTTTGGAGATTAATTTAGGTTTTGTTGCAGAGTTCAATGGTTTCTTATATTTTATTGCTAAATAGCATTTCAAAGTGTGGATATACCACAGTTGAACTGTTCACCCATTTATTCCTCCTGTGCTGTGGTGTTTTTATTTTATTGTTGGCAACTTGACATAAGTTAGAGTAATCTAAGAATAGGGAACATCAGTTGAGAAACTATTGCCATCAGATTGGCCTATAGGGAAGTTTGTGGAGCTATTTTCTTGACTAATAATTGATGTGGGAAGGCCCAACCCCAGGGACAAGTGGTCTTGGGTTGTATAAGAAACCTGGCTGAGCAAGCCATAGAGAACAAGCCAGTAAGGAGTGTTATTTCATGGCCTCTGCTTTAGTTCCTGTCTCCAGGTTCTCACCTTGACTTCCTGCCCTGCTTCACACCATGATGGACATTATAAAATAAACCCTTTCCTCCACAAGTTGTTCTGGTTAGAGTGCTTATCACAGTAATAAAAAGTCAACTAGGATAGTTCCAATTTGTTACTCATGTGTGTGTGTGTGTGTGTGTGTGTGTGTGTGTGTGTGTACAGGTGCACTTGTGTGTACATGCACATGACATAGTGTTGGTGTGGCAAAGGTCAGAGAACACCTTGTGGGAATCAGTTCTCTCCTTTCATCATGTGGTCCTCAAGGATTGAATTCAGTTCGTTAGGCTTGGCTGTAAAACCTTTGCCCCCTGAACCATCTCAATAACCCTCACCCATTGATTGATGTGTTCATGTGAACACAAGTTTTCATTTTTGTGGGATAAATGCTTAAAAGTGGAATTCCTGGGTGATATAGCAGGTACTGGCCTGAAGCTCATTGTACAGACCATAGTGGACTTTAGTTCTCAGTCATCCTCCTCCTATAGCCTTCCAGATACTGGGGTCATCGACATGAGCCATCACACCTGACTGACTTAGGTATGTTGGATGTTAGGACTTTGTCAGAGATACCACTTGCAAAACCCCTCTCCTATTCTGCAGCTTGCAATCTCACAGAGAAAACATCTCAATTCTCATCAAGTCCAATTCATTGATTTTTCCTCAGTCATGCTAGACATCTAAGACATATTTCCTTAGCTGTGCTTCCCTGAAACTTTCTACTGAGATTTTACTGCCGGTTTGAATAAAGTATACTTTCTCTTATATCCCTTTCCCACTCTCTATATTGTAATTGTCTTAAACATTTCATCTGATTATGCTTACAGCCGTATTTCAGGCAATAGGATGCTTTTTACTTCAACTTTCAAACATATGCAGAAAATGTGTGAGGGGAAAGAACCTGGTGACTGATATTTTTGCTTACCTGGTTTCTTCCTTATCACTCAAGATTCTTTGGTATCATTTTATTTTTGTCTGCAGAACTTTTAGCTTTTGTTTTAGGTAGGTCTGTTAGCAACAGTCTGTTTTTCTGTATCTGGGAATGTTGATTTCTCCTGTCTCCCTAAAGGAAACCTTGACAGGGAACAGAGCTCTAGGCTGACCTTTTGGGCATGTGGAAAGTATTTAGTGAACTGCTCTGACCTTGTGGTCTCTGAGTAAAAATCCACTGTCATTTCAATTGGTTCTGCCTTCAGGAAAGCATCATTCCCTCTGACTATTTCCAGTATCTTTAGTATTCAGAAGTTTAAGTTTGGGGTAGATTTCTCTGAATTTATCTTTTTGGGTACTTAGCTTCCTGATTCTGATGGATAATTTCTCTTTCACAGCTTCGGAATATTTCACCCATTGTTTGTTTTTTGTTTTTTTTTTTTGAGTACTTTTTCATTCCCTCCCAGTTTCTCCTCTCTCCCTGTAACCATAGTGAAACAAATGTTCTTCAGTTATGGTTTCATAGTTCTTTGAGGTGCTGTTTGTTGGTTGATTTGGTTAACTTCCCCTCATTGCCCAATTAGGTGATTCTGTTCCTCTTTGAGTCCACTGGTCCTTTCCTCTGTCCTCTGAAAGAGGTGGGAAGAGAACAACTTGTAAGTACCTCATGGGAGTTCAGAAGTCCAGGTTCCCCATGTATTAGTGCTGCCATTTTAATGCAATATATACTTAACATACATTCTAGCATCTCGCTTTGGGGAGTTGATAGACATCTAGAATGATTCTTGAGGTAGCCCTCCATCATCAAATTTATGATGGACCTGATTGTCTGCATGATTATAGCTAAATATGATTCTCATGAACTCATGTCCTATAAGCTCATGGAAGGCCAGTGACCAAACTTAGAATGCCAACTTCCTTTAAAAATTTCAAATAAGAAAGTTAGCCATTTGGTTGACTTAATTGATTTTTTTTGTTATCAAATGAAAATGGAATACTTTACCAAAAAGAAGCTATTTAATAAGTCTAATTAGGAAAGAAGTTAGCTGGAAGTTGTCTGGTGTTACTGAGCCCTGGAAACAGCTAAGTGCATATCCCCTATAGGTTACACTTCTGGCTTGGTGGTCATTGCACTGAGTCAAGACATCCTTTATCATAACTGTGGAAATGTTTTTTCTTAAAAACTATGAATATGTGCCTTTCTCTTTTCTAGGTTGCTTTTACTAACAACCTTTTAAAGATGATCATGTTTTGACATGAGTTAACACATCTGGTGTAGTTTGGTTCAGTCTTGGTCAGGAATTATTCTTTCTTTCTCTGTAGAAACTATTAAAAAGAGCTTAAAATTCAGTGTATAGCTCTCACCATATTCAAGAAGAGACTCTTACTATTCTCCCTATGAAACACCTGCTAAAATCAGAAACATTTAACCTCACAGGCCAAGCGAGAGCTGGTTCTTTCCCCAGGAAAGATTCTTTCTGCTGGAAGAGTCAGAGCTGACAAGAGTGCAGCTTTTCTATAGCATCAGGGTTAAGAAATTAAAACAAATAGAGGTATCAGATGGTGGGAGAAATGAAGTTTGTTGGCATGCTAGATATTGGAACTTACCTTTATTAGAAGAGCAATAGGAAGCCACTCAAATATTTTAAATGATGTCTGTTTGCTGTTGCCATGACAGAATACCTGATAGTATATTTTATGAAGAAAAAAAGGCCCATTTAGCTCACAGTTTTGGAGGCTGAAGAATCCCAAGATCAGCTCCATCTGGTTGGTTTCTCACTGGTGAGGCCCTTGCTGCATCAAACATGACAGAGAAACAGAGGGAGAATCAGTCACATTTAGAAGGAGCAAATATTGGATGGCCTCTATCAAATAATCTATCTGTGAGATCAGCATTAGTCCCTTGCACTAGGTCCCATCTCTTAAAAGCCCCACCACCTCAGCCTTATCACACTGGAACCAAGCTTCTAGCCTCTGCACTATCATGACTCTTACATAGCAAAGGAGGGGTTAGTAAAGTCAGAACAGAATGTAATTGTACACAGCCACATGTACTACCCATCATTACACATTTATACCCCATCCAAACCATAGCAAGTGATTAAAATGTGTGTTTTCAAAACAGCTTTCTGGAAATTATGGAAAACATTACAAATGGGGCAAATATGGATTCTAGGAAAGCGTCTGTTTATGAGGCTCTGGGAATAACCTCATTGGCATGGCCTAGGCCATCAATAATGGCATGGTTTAGCCAAATAATACAGAAAACATAATGTACTTACTCTGATGGTCCAGACAAGGGCACATGGGAGGAACTACTGAATGGAGCACAGCATCTTTCTTCCAGGGGAGTCATAGCTACAAGAGTTTGTCTTTTCTACAGCATCAGTTTTAAGAGTTAACTACACACTTCCCTGAATTAACTTAGGAGCTCCTCATGTGTATTTCTGTGGTTTCTTGTAAGTTTGAGGATAACTTGTTATATAGCAGCAGGCAACCCAAGCACCTACTCTTAGCTAAGAACCGGGATGGGTTAGGGGAGGTTGGGAAAAACTGATAGGCACTCTCTGTGTGTGGTCAGCTTGCTGATGGGAAGGTTTCTTTTAAAAGGAATTTTAGAAAGTCCAAATTTTGGACAAAGTGGGGCCTAATGTTATCATTAGGGTAGTTTTATTAGGCACTCTGTTTTTCCCTTGCCAGTTCACTTAATTTCTTTAGACACATCTTTTCCTGGTGGTGACTATCAGGCTATCAGACCCCTTCCTATAATAAGGAAGGCTAAGAGACAGTTCTCTACACAAATCTTCAATTGTTTTTTTTTTAAAACCTTCACTTCCCTTACCTTCTGGGTATAGGCTTTTGTCAAGCCTAGGTTTATTAGTCTAGTGTTTCCTTAAAACTGTCTACAGTCTGAGTTCCTCATAGTATGTGAGCGCAATTCTACCTGTGTGAGTTTGGAGAAGCACATGCAAACGCTTTTTTGGTTGGGCCTCCATCCTCACACTTTCCTTCTGTTCTTGCTGCTATTTCATCATCTATCTATCTATCTATCTATCTATCTATCTATCTATCTATCTATCTATGGTATGATTATTTTATGTACTTTAGAGATTAAAGAAGACAAAAATGTGTTCAACTTGCCATCTTGAACCTCAAGTCTTTAGTATTGCATTTTTTTGTGTGTTTACTAATGTGTAGCACTTAGAAATAGTTAATGTAGACTATGGCCATTGCATTGTCGTTCTCAAGAGATCTCTTGGGCTATTGGCTCTCATTCACTCTAGCCTTGTCAATGGGCTCACTCTCTCTTACATGCTGTCATTCTATTCTCTCTAAGTTTTCTTCATCCTCTAAGCGATCAGATGTTTTATGGAATCCCAGTTCCCAGGAAGACTGATCCCTTTCTCTGCAGTTCACATAGTGGAATTCAACTAGGAATGATCTTGTGGTGCTGACTAGTCTAGCTCTAGCCTGCCTTGTATTCAAGTGGCCTGGAGGGAATAATCACTGTTGTTACCAGGGATAGGATGAAAGGTGAAATCTCTCTTGCCCCTGACCAAAGTGTCCTTCCAAGATCACTATGTCATAATAAATCTTTGACCTCAGTGTAGATGGAAATTTTCTCAGGTCCCACTAGGCCCCACGGTCCCACATTTCTCAGCTTCTGCCCTGCCCCACATCCCGCAGTTGCTTGTATAATAATCACTCTGAGGCTTAATATTATTTACAAACTGTATGTTCTATGGCAGGCATCTTGCTAGCTAGTTTTTATATCTTAAATTAACCCATTTCTGTTAATCTATGTTTTGCCACGTGTTCCATGCCTTACCAGTCTGCTGGCATGTTGTTCCTTGGGCAGCAGGCTGGCCTTTCTCTTTCCTGTCTCTCTCTTTGGATTTCTTGCCTGTCTCTTAGCTGCCTTGCCATAGGCCACATCAGCTTATGTATTAACCAATGGGAACAACATATATTCACAGCATACTGAAAGACATCCCCCAGCATTTTCCCTTTTCTATCTAATCAAAAAGGAAGAAAATTGAAATATGTACACCACACCATCAATACCTATTCAAGATTTCAATGGGCAACTGCTCTGAGTTCCAAAATGCCTGATTCTGTAAACATGCATTTGCTAGAAGTTATGGCCATCATAGGTATAGCTGTACAAAGTAAAATTGACAATGCTTCAGCATATGTCTCTGGTAAAATGAAACAGTTTTTTTGTTTATTACAATATAAAGTATATTACAGGCATACCACACAACCCTTCAGGCCAAGCAGTCATAGAAAGATCAAATAGAACTCTAAAGGATATGCTAAATAAACAGAAAGGGGTAATGAAAACCCCCAGAAATAGATTATGTAATTTTCTATTAACTTTGAATTTTCTCAGTGCTAATGAGAAAGGAACAACAGCTGCAGAGAGACCTTGGATAATAGAAAAAACTACAGAATTAAATCAGCCTATATATACTTTAAGGATGTGCTGACCTCAGAATGGAAACCAGGATATGTATTATGTTGGGGATGAGGTTTTGCTTTAGCTTCTACAAAAGAAAAGCTATGAATACCATCAAAATTGATAAAGGTTCTATTTGAATAAGAGAGACCTCTTAATTATAAGAGGTGATAGTTCATCGACCAGCATGACCATTCAATTTAAATTAACTTATACAAGTAACAAATGCTTTTCATTTAATTAGATACAACTTGTCAAAAAGGTATCTCCCCAAAGTTAGGCTTGGGGAAGGGTTTTTGTTTTTCTCTTTCAGGAGAATGAAGGCTAAGGAATCTGAAGAACACTGGGCAAATGATACATCTGAAGAAAAAGGACAAATCATCCAGAATGAATGTCCCAAGAAAAAGAGTAAATTGGCCTATTGGTAATATCACATATAAATTTTCATAAGTTTTCCTAAATGCTTGTTTCTGTTCTTCCCTACAGACACATAACACAAATGGGCTTTATGTAGTCCCAGTTCAATTAAAAATTAAAGCTGGCTTTGAAGTTGGAGCTTGGTTCTCTCCTTCTCTAAACCTAAGCATGCTCATTAAAAGAAAATGCAAAATCTCTGTATCATGTCAGAAGAGCCACCTGATATGGGACAGAAGAAAACCAAAATTAAGGGACTATTCTATTGCCACTAATCTTATCATTCTTTGGTTCTATTTTGATTCTTTAAAACTTTCCTTAAGGTATGAATTTTATATCAAAATTTATAAGATATAAGATATATATATATATATATATATATATATAAAACTTTTGTCATGATATTGATGGTCATATAGAGTACTAACTAATTTTAGAAAAAAGGCTTCATCTAGCCTCTTGTACATGATTTTGGGTTTGAATTTCTATTAGTTTTCTCCTGGGAACTTTGATGGCACCTACCAGTGACTTTGAAGTCTCCAAAAAGATGATGGGGCCACACAATGACTATTTCATCAGGATGATGATAATAACACTAAGCTGACAAACAGCACCCAAAGATTGGCTTTGTACTACAAACTGCTCAGGACAGTTTTGAGATGGCTAGTTGAGATGATCCAGCCTCACAGACTACTCGAGCAAGAACTTGTGACAAGCCTTGCATTTTCACATTATGCAGAGACTAGATGACAAATGATACAGCTAACTCTCCCAGAACTTGACAATAACCCCAAAATTTTCTTTTCAGGATCCCCTAAAGATGCCATCACCCCCAGACAGCAGGAAGTAATTTTAAGAACATGATGCCCACATTTCCAAGAGTTAGGGTGGGTGGTTTTTGGTCTTTCAATGGGTTATGGATAACAGTCATTGTTTAGGATGGTTGGTTACCTGTTGTTATTGCTAATTGTCAGGAAAAAGGCTAAACAAAGTAGATTAGATTTAAGGTTCTTGTTTGAAAAAAAAGAAAAAAGAGGATATAGGTAAGAGGTACATTATTGAATGTACTGAAAAAAAAGATACAGAAATAATAGGATAAAAGGGTAGATTATTGAATCTACTCTGAAAAGAAAAAAGAGAATATGGATATGATAAGATAAAAGGTAGATTATGGAATATACTTTTAGAAAGCAACTACTAGTTTTAAATATTGTACATTGGATTGGATTTTTGTATATTGTATACAAATTATGTATATTGACACAAATTTGAGATTGATTTTGTTAGAAAATACTGTATACATATTTCTAATCTTGTTTAAGGTATTGTACCTATACAGTTCATTTAACAATGTAATGCAATTTACTTTCTTTGTGGCAAAAGTTAGCCACTGGGCAAGAAAGTGCCCTCACATCAACTGCTGAACAGTATGTTGTTCAAAATGGACAAGCAGGACAAAAAAGAAAGGACTGCTGATCCTTGCCAAGACAAGGGAGGTAAGCTCTTTAGACAATCCTGATTCACAGATAAGTCTGTCAGATATGCTATGCATATAGGCTGAAGATGGATGTCCCAACATTGCAGAGAAAACTTGGGTGACTGTCCAAGCAGCTAGCTGTTTCTGTCATTCCTCACATCTTTTAGTCACTTGTTTGTACTTCCTGTTTAACTAGGTGATATGATTTCCTTCTTAGCTCTCTGAGGGAGTTGAAGCTTAGATAGTTATAGTTTTCCTTGTGAACAAATTCAGAACAGAAACTCACTAAAGAGATGTAAGTGTATAAGTTTGAAAGACATCAAAAGATAGTTTTCAGTTGGTAATACAAGTTAGGATAGAAAGTGAATTAGGTACATTTTGGACTCACCAAAATAGGACAGATAATGGAATATTTTCACTGAATTTGTCAAATGCAAATAGACTAGACATTGTTGATATATTTATTGCCTGTACATATTGTACATAGTTATTGCACTTATTGTATATAGTTTTTCTTATATTAGTTATAATTTTTTTATTTTAGACAAAAAAAGGGAAAATGTAGTGATTTTTTTTTTTTTTTTTTTTTTTTTTTTTTGGTTTTTCGAGACAGGGTTTCTCTGTGTAGCTTTGCGCCTTTCCTGGGACTCACTTGGTAGTCCAGGCTGGCCTCGAACTCACAGAGATCCGCCTGGCTCTGCCTCCCGAGTGCTGGGATTAAAGGCGTGCGCCACCACTGCCCGGCCAATGTAGTGATATTTTATTTGTGCTCTAACAAATAAAGCTTCCTTGGAGATCAGAGGAAAAAGCCAGCCATTATGTCAAACCTAGAGGTCAGGCAGTGGTAGCACACACCTTTAATCCTAGCACTCTGGAGGCAGAGATTCATCTGGATTTCTGTGAGTTCAAGGCCACACTGGGAACAAAGCCAGGCATGGTGACACATGCCTTTAATCCCAGCACTAGTTAACCATAGAGGTCTGGAGGTCTGTACAGACAGACAGGAAGTGATAGAGCTGGACAGAAAGAGGGAAGTGATGTAGCTGGGTGGAGAGAGGAAGTAAGATGGCAGGGCACATAAAGGTATATAGGAGTGAGTATACAGGAAGTAGCTCTCTCTTGGGCTAAGGGTTTCCTAACAGTAAGAACATGGCTTGATTCTTTCTGCTTCTCTGTTCTCTCAGCTTTCACCCCACTATCTGGCACTGGGTTGTTTTTTTTTTAATTAATAAGACTGTTTAGCAATTCATGTTATACCTCAGAGAAGGAGAGCACTTGTTGGTCTTGCAGAGGACCCAGGTTTGATTCCTAGAACCCATATGGCAGCTCACAGGTATCTGTAACCTGAGTTGTAGTGAATCCAACACCCTTTTCTATCCTCCCTGGGGGCACTGATTGCAAGTGTTCTTAACCACTGAGCAATCTCCCCAACTCTAGGAAGAGAGTTCTATTATTCTGAAAAAAATCAGACTTTCTTTTTCTGAAGTCAAAGATTTATTATGATATAGTGATTGTAGAAGGAAAGTTGAAGATTTATTAAGATACAGTGATCTTGAATGGAAAGTCAAAGATTTATTATGCTACAGTGATCTTGGAAGGAAAATCAAACATTTATTATGATATAGTAATCTTGGAAGGAAAGTCAAAGATTTATTATGATATAGTAATCTTGGAAGGCATTATTCCTGTAATTACTCTTCTGCATTGTTTTCTGTTCAGATAGTCTAGAAAGTGGCAACTACATTGGAAAGCTTACTTTTTTCGCATTACTTTCTACATTAATTAATGTATGTATTATAACTTACATATATTAACTTTTGCTTTACAATAGTCCTATGAAATAAGTAGTATTACCCTGTCCATTTTACACATGAAGAAACCAGAGTAAAGAGAAAATCAATGATACAAGATATTATGGTTCTAGAGTGGGCTGCACACCAGACTCTGGCTTCAGAATGTACACTCTTAACCAGCAAGGTCAGGCCTTGTTCTTGATGAGTCTCTTTTCAGAACCCATGGCCTTGTCCTTAAACTTTAATGATGCTACCTTGAAAATTCTGTCTCCTATAGCTTCTCAAACACTGTGCTCTGCTCAGCAGCTACTTCCAGGGTGCTTTTCTGATGTCTACATGCCTGGCCAAACATTTTTTGGAAATATAAATGAGGGTGTTTGTGGGTGAAATTAACATTTGAATTGGGAGGCAGAGTAAAACACATTCTCCTTTTGTGGATGGGTCTCTACCCCTCAATTTGAATACCTGAAAAGAACAAAAGAGCTGTGGTCAAGCAGGAACTTCTAAGACTTGAGCTAGGACATCAGCTTTTCCTGCCTTCAGATTCCAGTTAAAGCATAGTTTTTAGATCTCAACAGCTGCTGGATTTCAAAGAGAAGTATATACCCTTGGCTCTCATGGATCTCCAGCTTGCCACTGCAGACCTTGTAACTGTCTACCCTTATAATGAGGTGAGCCAAAAAAATATCTCTCCTTGTCCCCATTTGTGTTTGTCTGTGCCTTAATGTTTGTGTATGAATCTGGTTGTAGATGTACACACATTTCCATATCCTATATATATGTATATATAAATACATGTACGTATATATGTGTAGTATGAATCTTAAAAGTTCTTATCAATAAAATCAAACCTGAGGCCAGTTATTGGGGTGAATGCTGGAAGATTAGAGAAGCAGAACAAGCCACATCTACTTCACCTTGCCAGTTCCTCAGCTGATCCTGTTTCCTCAGACTGGAAGACTCTGAGTTCTCATCCAGAATGGGTCTCAGCTGAACTGTTGCTCAAAAGCCTAAAAGCTTAACCAGCCAAATGCTTCTTGTTCCTGGTTTTCATGCCTTATATATCTTTCTGCTTTCTGTCATCACTCCCTGGGATTAAAGGCTCACTTCTTGGGATTAAAAGCATGTGTCACCATGCCTGGCTGTTTCCAATGTGGCCTTTATCTCACAGAGATCCAGAGGGATTTCTGCCTCTGGAATGCTAGGATTAAAGGTGTGAGTGCCACCATTTTCTACCCTCTGTATCTAGTGGCTGTTCTGTTCTTTGACCCCAGATAAATTTATTAGGGTGCACAATATTTTGGGGAACACAATACCACCACAATATATGTTCTGGTAGTTGTTTCTCTCCAGAAATCTGACAAATACAGAACCCAGTTTTTTCTAATAAGAGAAATTTGTCAGTGATATGAAAATTTAGAAAAAGTTGAAAAGGCTATATTAGATTTGAAAATAGCAAGAGATAAGAAGTTCTTATAGTATAGTAGGTAACAGAAAGGCAAGAAAACAGGATGAAGACAGTTCTGCCACATGAGATTTTAAATGAAAAGTTGACCTTAAATGTTTGGAAAATTGTTGTTCCAAAAATATACAATGTACTACTATAGGAACAAAAGAAGAAAAAAATAAAAGAAGAAGAAAGATATGAAGATGCCAGGGAGACTGTAGAGGGAGCTCTCTGATCAGCTCAGATATTAAAGACCAATTGAAAGATGAAAGAGCATGAAACTAGACTGCTCTTGAAAAGGGACTTACGTGACTGAAATAGAAATAAAAGACAAACATATAAGAATTTTGTCCATAAAAGATACATTGAAGTGTTTGCTAAAATTGCAATAACAAAATATTGTGTGGTAAAAAGGGTAGGATGCTTTATTTTTAAAGATAAGCCTAAAAGTTCCAGAGCAGGGCCTGCTTGAGCATCATGCTCTAGTGCTTTCTAGAACACGGAGTAGACCTTTTTCTCCTGACTCAGCATGATCCTCTCTTCCCAGGTAAATACTGGACAATGTCATGTTACAAAGACCCTGGGAAGAGGACAAAGGTATAGTGTGGGATGGCCTTCATAGAGTCCCAGCATTACATTCTACCATTTTTAGAGTTTGCAACTCCTAGAAATCACAAACATACTCATAACATATTTAAAGCTCAGTTACTTAGCCCTTGTTTTAACTATATGGCCATTTCTTAATAGCATTAGGCACTGGGCATACATAGGAAACAAATACAAGATAATCTCTTTGGAAGCTTGAAGAATCACAGTGACTGATCCAGGAATTGAGGATAGGTTCAGATTTACACAAGAAGTTTCCAAACTGGGAGTCATAGTCCATATCAACTATCTGGTGGACAGTAAACATGAGATTCAGACTTTTGGATAGTGTATTCTTCTCTTTACTTACTCTGCTTTTACAGATTAGTTTGTATTGTCAACTTTATTGAAATAAACTATAGAGATATTTGGGAAGAGGGAACTTCAGTTAAGGAATTACCATAATTATATTAGCCTATGCTCATGTCTATAAGAGATTATCATGATTGATAATCATGGGAGGACACATCCTGTTGTGGATGGCACCATTCATAGGCAGATGGACCTAGGATGTATAAGAAAGGTAGCTGATAATGAGCCACAGAGAGAGAACAAGTCAGTAAGTACCCTAGCTCCCTGGTCCTACTTCAGTTCCTACTTCAGTTCCTGCCTTGACTTTCCTCAGTGATAGACTCCTACCTGGGAGTGTAGGCTCCCTTTCATCTTGTAAACCCTTTCATCTCCAAGGTACTTTTACCCAGGATATTTTGTCACAGCAACAGAAAGGAAACTAAAACATTGCTCTAGAGTAGTGGTTCTCAACCTTCCTAATGCTGTGACCCTTAAGTACAATTACTCATGTCGTGTTGACTCCCAACCATAAAATTATTTTGGTTACTATTTCACAACTGTAACTTCACTACTTTTGTGTATTGTAATGTAAATGATTTTGGAGACAGATAGTTAGCAAGGGATCAAAACCCATAGGTTGAGAACCACTGCTCTAGTGCCTCGTCATGCTACTATGATGTTTCTGTGGCTTCTAATGCTTAGATTTGTCTCTTAGTTATAATTTGGGCTTTGTTTTCTAAGGCAATGCTGAATATGACATTCATTCATTCAACAAATGTTAGATTCTGGGGATACATCAGAGAGTAGAAGTTTCTATCAGAACAGAACTTCTGGTACTAGTCATGGTAGTAGAGACAAAATTGTAACAAATACATGTGATGTTCAGTAGTGTGATGAAGATAGATAAATCAGAATAGGAAAGATGGGGTACTGTGAAGTTGTTATTTTGTGTATGTTCTCAGGGAAGTCATCTAAAATAAGGTTACACTTAAACAGAAATGGAAGGAATTGTGAGTGAGAGCCATGCTGTGTCAGGCTTGAAGGACAGCCCAGTATAGGGTAATGACAATGCCTAGGTTAGCACACAGTCAGTAAAGAAGCATGATCAGAGATCACAAGAGCTAGAGGAGCATGAGATGTACAGCTTCCAAGCCTTGGTTTCAATCTGAGACTGAGATCTTGGAGGGTTTTGAGCAGGGAAGTGATATCATCTGATAAGATTTGGTATGACTTGACAGCTTACTGTGGACTGTCATATAAAGACTAAGCTTGGAGTGGAAATGGATAAAGTTAAAAGAAGGAAAAGAGGCTGGGAGTAAATCAGAGTAGACTAGTAGACTGGAGAAGAGTTGTCTGTGGTTTAGACCAGGTTGAAGGAGTGGAGTTAGGAGCAAGAGAGGCCATTCTGAATATTATATGGCTGGAGGGATTGGCTGTTAGATTGGATGTGGAGTACAGAGTGGAGACTGAACATTCCTGCCTGGGGCCAACAGAGCCCTCTGACACACGGTTTTCCTTGCCTTCTGCTTTTACTTACATTTAAACACATGGGGGGCTAACTCTTCTGACTCTGCTAAGAACACAGATACCGAACTGTGGCATTTGCCTTCCTTACTGCCTCTATTAGGCTTTTTCCAATTCCGCTACAGAATTAGAGATGTATTTTCTGTCTTAAAATAAGTTCTAATTTAAATGACTTCCATTATGTTTTGAAATGTGTATTAATCTAAGGAAAACAATACTAACTCTATAGAAATATGTAGCACTTTTTTCCTGATTATGGGATTGATGCTTAGAGTCTTATATGATCATTAAATGAATATGGGCACATAAATCCTGATGGAAAACATTCCAGGAAAATGAACCTGTGTTTCCATAGGAAAAGAAAATAGATGTTTCAGAATTCTTTTCTTGCATGTCATGATGAGGCATTTAGTCTAGAAACTTCCCCTTGGAACTTAAAGGGCACAAAATCTACTGGTGAAGTGTATGTCATCTTCCCACCACCATTTTCTGCCTATTACACTATTTGTAATACAGGCTAATGTCTATAGAAAAGGAGCTGAAGGGAGCATTACTGTATCCCTGGGTCAAAACAAGGGAATCTCACTTTGCTGCTGTATTGTGGCTGTTACATGGATGCCTGCCTCTCCACATCCCAACAGGAGCTGATTAGCACTCTGGTGCCCTATTTAAGCTTTCTAGCTCCACAGAGAAGCTATTTTGAAAAGTGAAAAGATTACACTCTGATAATAGAGCAGAGGCCTTACACATGTGGATCGTTCACAAAGGATTAAAAGAGCAGATTCAGAATAAATGCAGCCTGTGCCTGATGGAACAATGAGGGTGAATCACCTTGCACTGACTAGCAGGGCTGTTACAGCAAGTTCTCTGCTCAGGTCATTGATGTCTCTGTGAGCCAGTATAGTGGTGAGGGAGTGAGGGGCTTGTCTGACCCAATCACTGTCTTCTCAAGGAACCAATTAGACTGTTGCATAGTCCTGTGATGTATCCAGGGTCTATGTCTGTGGGATGACTCAATCCTAACAGGCTTGAGGGCCAGCTGGCCCAAACTAGTAATAAGATACTTTCTGAGGGCCAACCTGGGTCTGCCTTAGGACCTTAGCAACAGCAGCTGAAATACAATCTGAGATGACCTGGACCAATGAGAGGCAGCTATGTCACACCAGCAGATGGATATTCATCAGACCTTCCTCCGGGGCAGGTAAATGGTATTTAAGGCTTGCCTCTTCCTGAATAAACTGGAGTTGTTGTTTCAACATTCCCCCCAGAGTCTGTGTCGTTGACTCTGTGCCTATTCACCCCCTCTCCCAAAAGGAACAGCACAGAACCCTGCCACATCTGGTGCCTGTTTCTCTCCCTTTCCTCATGTGTGGTGCTGGTTGAGCAGCCCCCTTGAGTGGTGTATTTTGGTTAGTAGGCCCCTCTACGTTGTGTGATTTCAGTCCCTTCAGGATGTAAGCACTGGGACACCCCCCCTTTCTTCTTATTGTTTGTCTTGTTTTTGAGTCTGTCTATATGGTAGGGTGGCACATACTTTTGTTCAGCCTTGCCTGTCATTTCCATATAAGGACTGGACCCTCAGAAAATGGAGCCACAGTCTGACTATTTTTAGTTGTGTGTGTGTGTGTGTGTGTGTGTGTGTTCATGAGTGCTTGCATGTGCTTATGGGTTGTGATGCCTAGAGAGATGGCTCAGCAGTTAAGAGTGCTTGCTGCTCCTCCAGAGAACATGTGAGAACATGATCTTTGGATGCAAGTTCTGTTCCTGGCCAGAAAAAGGGAAGTTGCCTCGGGAGTAACCCTCCAATTGTTTTTTATGCCCATTTTGTTGGCTATAATTGCTAGTCTAAAGTCCTCCTCTATTGGGGGGGCATTAAGGTCCACAATAAGCACTGCCAAGAACAATGTAATATCAACTTATCTATCACCTTCATTCCCTTCATGACTGATACTTCCTCTGCCTCTGCTGACAAGGAAACAGATGAGAATAGGCATAAAGTAAAGAAAAAGGATGGAAAGAGAGAGGAAATGATTGCAGCAGCACCCAAACCTACACTGGCAGCCTCTCTCTCTGTTCTCCCCATGCCTACAGTGGCTACCCCCTCACTGCAGTATCCACTGAGTAATTTGACAGGATGTCTCCTCGCTGAGCCAGGTGCTCCACATACCTCCCAGCCTATTCCACCTATGGTGCCACATATGCTCACCATGGCATTTCCAGTTAATGTGGGCCCCAGTGCAGCCAAACAACCTACCCCTCTTGCAGACCTGTCCTTGGTCAGTAAGGCCACTAATGAAAGGTCCTGACTCAACGTATCTTGAGCAAGCTCTACAGCAATGTACCATTTATAGATTTATTATGATGGATACCATTTGATGAAGGCTGTGTTGGAGCCCCCAGTCTTCCTTAACTGGTGTGCTGCCTATGATGACCAGGCCAAGGCTCAGGCTCGTTTTAATATACAGAACAACATTGCTGTTTCTCTTGAGATGCTCATGGGCCAAAGACCATATGTTAACCCTGTCACACAAGCCCAAATTGAACAATATGCTTACTTACCTGCCTCGGGAGACACTATTGCCCTTGGTGCATTGGAGGGATCCCATTACCTTTCAATGGCAACCCCCCTGCTCCCCTATTAACCCAGGGGCAAGGATATACTTTTATTTTTCCCCAGAATATCACCATGCCGATATGGATACCCTCCAGAGATGTGTGTCTGGCAATAGACCAAGAGACATTGGCCAAAGAAGAAGCTTCAGAGGGGTAATGTATGATTTGCCCTGCTACTGTGGCATTAGTAAGGGTCATGTCATTACTGGCATGTGACCCTAGATATCAAGCAATTGCCTCACCCCCTACAAGGTCACTAACGCATCATCAGAAAGACTTTGATTGGCACAATAAATATGACTAGGGTCCCACTTATGTCCTTAGAGACTGAATTTTTGACTAATCCTTCTCCTGTTCAAATGTCTTTTACAACAGGTTCATCAAAAGAGGGCAGCCACAAAGATGACCCTATAGGTTTATTGGCTCCCAGACACCCAGAACAAAGTCCAGAGGTAATATATGCATAGCTCATTAAGATACAGAAGGCTACTGCTTTAAATCCACCAACCGGACAGCTCTCCAGGATTGATGCTATTTGAGGGCTGCTAGTCAAAGATGGGTAAGAGCTTGTTTGGCAAGCCAACCTAAGCCAGGTGCAATCCATTATGCTGTGCTCTCCTGAGGTGCGGTCAACAAGGTTAGGGCAATGCACCATAGCTCCCACTGAACATGCCCCACAAAATAACAAAAAGGGGTGGATATGTGGGATGACTCAGCCCTAACAGGTTTGAGGGCCGGCCAGCCCAAACCAGTAATAAGATACTTTCTGAGAGACAACCTGGGTCTGCCTAAGGGCTTTAGTAACAGCAGCTGAGACATGATCTGAGATGACCTGGAGGCAGCCATGTCACACCAGCTGATGTATATTCATCAGACTTTCCCCCAGAGTGAGGTGGAGGGTATATAAGGTTTGCCTCTTCCTGAATAAACTGAGCTTATTGTTTCAACATCCTCCCAGAGTCTGTGTCATTGACTACTCGCCCCTCCCCCAAAGGTAACAGCACAGGACCCTTCCACATATATCCTAGTTGGTGAGTACCTCTCTTCCAGCTGTAATCTCTTTCTATGTGTTTCCATATGGGAACATTTTCCCCAGGATCACCAATCATCTGAAGACTGGTAGTTCATATTTGTTCTAATTTATTTTAAAGATAAAGTGATGCAAATTAGAATAATTTTGTAATTTCAGGCTAAGACTGTTGAGACTTGTACCAGAAAGACCCGTTGGTGAATGGGGACTTTAGGTTACAGGTCAGATTTGAAGTAAAAGCTCCAGAAAACTGGCTCTCTCAACTGTGCTTCTACCTGTGTTTATTTACCAAGAGAAACTACATGGCCTAAGAGTTGGTGTTTGTTGTGACATGGTACCAGTTATTTCCGACTCAAGAGAAACAACCTAGGAAACTCATAATTAAACCACCATAGTAACATTTATTAAACACATTAAATGTATATTATATATCAAGGGCTTTGCTTGCTATTAAGAATTTTATGATAGAAAAGGATTAAGACCTTTGTCTAGGTTCTACATTCAAGAACCTCGAAACTACACCTTCTTCCCAACCCTGTGAAAGGTAGAAGAGAGGGTTAATACCCACTATGTAGTTCATCATTTGTATCCTAGATCCTTTTAGGTATCTGTCAAGTCTATTTCTGATTCAATCATATGTTGTAGGTAAAAATGAATTATAGGGCACCAGCCCAAATTTATTGCCACAACCTACTTCAGCATGTTACATTATCTGAGGTCCATAGGCCAATGTTGTAGCAAAGTCAGAGCCTTTAAGTAGAAGATGGTCCTGTGACTTGGAACAGGAGCTCTCACACATCCCCATGTATCTGGATGCTGAAGTTTTTGGCAGATCATCTTAGTCAGTACAGGAATCCTGAAAGCTGTACATTTCTTGAGCTAGAGAACCAGGCATAGTGGTCTCTGCTGTCTCAATTTTCAGGCTAGGGGTGCATAACATGTGCATGGTGGATCAGAGGGTGGAATACAAACCTCCTCAAGGAAACTTTCTACTCTGACTCAGTTTTTCTGAAATTGGGGGCCAGAGCTTGCCCCCCAAGAAGTATGTGGTCCTTTGAAGAAGCATCTGTAGGTAGGTATAATTTGTAAGTATTAACTGTCAATAGTCATTGACTGGGCTGTTTGGGGGCTTGTTTGTTTTGTTTTTGTTTGTTTGTTTGTTTTATAGACAGAACGTGAAGTTGGGTGGGTAAGAAGGTGAGAAGGATCTGGGAAGAGTTGGGGAAGGAGAAAATATAATCAAAATCCATTGTATGAAATGCATTTTTAGATGAAATGATTTTAAAAGATGTGAAGATTACAAAAGATGACTAGGATCAAAGTAAAAGGACATGTGTTTATGGAACGGCCACCATAAAACCCATCACTTTGTATGCGAGCAGAATATTTTTTAAAAAGACTGGAGTTTTAAAAATTGCCATTGATGGTTTACATACAAAGAGAAGATAGGGACATTAGGTAATTCATATGTTAATCAGTTTGATTTAATCTTTCCACATTGTATTAGTAAATTATGACATTTTGTGCCATACAAATATATACAATTATAATTAAAGGTACTTTTTTATACAAGCAACCTAAGAAGGAAATATCAGGCTGATGTGTCTCTGCATTGGTTTCTACTTTGGTCAAAGAGAAACCACCATGGGGCCGGGGTGGGGCAGGGGAGTGAATGGAGAAGGTGAAAGTAAAGAAGCAGTCAAACAATCCCATTCTTTAAAAGCAACCACTGATAACATTTTAACATATTCCCCCCAAGAATCACAAAGAAATTTCATGTATTTGAAATCATGCAATAGTCAGGAACTAATATTTACAATTTTATTTTAAGAGAAATATTTGTAAAAACTTTCCACATTGGGTTGGTGAGACAGCTCAGAAGAAAAGAAAAAAAAAACACTCTGCACAAGCATGATGACCTGCATTTAATCCCCAGAATCCATGTGAAAAGGGGCAGAAACCCAGCTCCACACAGTTATTCTCTGACCTGTACATGTTTGCAGTACTATGGCATATCAGCATCTCACACACAAACATATGTTGTGTGATATTTTGTTTGTGTTCTGACATATAAAGCTTGCCTGGAGATCAGAGGGCAGAGTTAGCCACTAGTTAACCATGAAGCCAGGGATTAGTGGCTCACACCTTTAATTCCAGCATTAGGGAGGCAGAGACAAGAATATAAGGTGGGTAGGGATAGGATCTGGTCATTCATTCTGAGGAGACAGGATCCCCACACATTCAGTCTGAGATTTCAAAGAGGTAAGAAGTAGCTGGATACTTCTGACTCCAGGTTTTTATTGTTAAGACTAATTAGGGTGGTGCATCAAACACACACACACACACACACACACACACACACTGTGCTGGCTAGTCTTATGTCAACCTGACACACAAACTAGAGTTATCTGAAAGGAGGAAACTGCAATTAAGAAAATGCCTCTGTAAGGTCAGGCTATAGGCAAGCCTATAGGGCATTTTCTTAATAAGTGATTGATGGAGGAGGGCCCAGCCCATTGTGGGTGGTGCCATCCCTGGGCTGGTGGTCCTGGGTTCTATAAGAAAGCAGGCTGAGCAAGCCATGAGGAATAGGCCAGTAAAGAATACCCCTCCATGGCCTCTGCACCCACTGCTGCCTCCAGGTTCCTGCCCTGCTTGAACTCCTGTCCTGGCTTCCTTTGATGGTGAACTGCAATGTGGAAATGTAGGCTGAATAAACCCTTTGCTCCCAACTTGCTTTTGGTCATGATGTTTCATCACAGAAACAGTTATACTGAATAAGACATCACACACACACAAAGACTCCACATACTAGACACATACATTGCAAACACATACCTCACACATACATCAGACACACACACACACACACACACACACACACACACACGTTACACACAAATAGTAATGATAACTTTAAAAAGATTTTCTATATTGTTAAAAACTTTAAAAGTAATTTAGTTTTAATTATGTTTGTGTGTACAGGAGTATTGGTACTATGGAGACCAGAGTCATCAGATCCCCTGGAGCTGAAACTACAAGTGGTTGTGAGCCCCCTTCTTCCCAGCCACCCCCACCCTGTAGGTCCTGTGCAAGAGCAATGTGCATCTTTAGCTACTGAGCTATCTCTCAAGGCCCAATTAAAATTTTCTGATGTCTATTATTTTAATAGTTACATTGTGTTCCAGTGTATGGACTCACTCTAATTTCCATAATCATTTTACAAATATTAGACACTTGGCTTGCTCTCATAAATGGTGCTTTAGTGAACAACTGTGTATTTAAATCTTTGACCTCGTTTAATATCATTTCTTTATAATCTATTCCAGAAGTCAAATTCATAGATCAGAGGTTATGATGATATTTAGAGCTCTGGGAACCAATTCCTAGACTGCTGTCCAGAAAGCATTATGATTGTAATTTCGCCAGTATTGAGCATGTGGAATCTTTGCTAGTCTGATAGTTGAAGAATATCATTGTTTCCATCCAAGTTTTTATTCTAAACATATTAATATTTGGTTTATTATGTTATAGTAATCTGTCTGCTAGTTTATCATTTGCCTTTCAGTCTGATACCAGGTTTTGGTGTGTGTGTGTGTGTGTGTGTGTGTGTGTGTGTGTGTGTGTGTGTGTGTGTATTAGAGATATGACTGTTATAGGCAGATGTGTGAGCAGGTATATGCATATATATGTGCAAATACATACATGTGTGTGCACTCTAAAGCCAGAGGAGGCTGTCAGGTGTCCTGTTCTATCACTCCCCTCCCCACTTTTCCCTTGAGTCAGGATCTCTCAATGAATCGGCAGTTAGGCCATGGGCAGCAAGCCCCAGTGACTTCCTATCTCTGCCTCTCATAGCCTGGCAATATCAAGTATATATGGCCATGATTTTATGTAGGTGTTGGGGATCAAAACTCATGTCACGCTTGTGTAGCAGTTTCATTCATCCACTGAGCCATCCATTTCTTAAGCCCAGGATTAGTTTTTGATACACAGAAACCCTCTATTCTTGTTAATATCTCCTCTTGAAACATCTTCCAGTATGTTTTCAGTATCTACATTAATAACAGAAGCAGAAGCAGATATGGAGACCAGTTGGTAGAGTTCCTCCCTAGCATACACAAAGCCCTGGATTTGACCTTCAGTACCGTATGTAACTAGGTGTGGTATTGCAGGTCTGTAATCCTAGCACTCAGGAGGTGAAGGAAGAGGGATCAGAAGAGTCTGGGGTTATCTTGGGGTACACAGTCAGCTTTAGTCCAGTCTGGGAGATATGAGTCTCAGACACACTAGAAGCAAAAGGGAAGTGTATATTCATTTGTGTAAATTAACTTTAAATTTGAGTTTAGTAATGCACTGTTTCATAGTATAAGAAACAATAGCAAAGATAAGGATGATCAGTGTACCATGTAGCTGTCCAGTCAGTGAGCCCTGTCTGCCCTCCTCTCTCACCCTGTGATCTGGAATGCTGTGAATGGCAGGACTCTCGGTTCCCAGTACTGCTTATCTGTGAGAGGCACAAGTGATTCCTGGAGTGTCACATTCACTACCGTAATCACTTTTGATGTTTGTCTCAAACCTTTAAAAAATGTCTCCTCCAGAGCCCTGCTGTGGGATTAGGGCAGCAAAGCTTCTACTAACCACTCTGCCAGACTCACACAGAGCTGTGGTGTAAGATAATGAATGGAAGAGTGGGGTCATCTGAGGACAGCTGCATGGTCCAGGAGGGACAGCCTCAGAGTGTGCAGTTAACACCATAAAAACTACTCTGTGCTCTCCAGAGATGATGCTTCTGTAGATGTCCTCCTGAGGCCCCCTTCTTCCCTCCCCCTCCCTCCCCTCCCTCTCCCTCTCCTCTCTCTCCTTCTCCTCTCTCTCCCTCTCCTCTCTTAGCTTCCTCCCTTTCCTCCTGTGGTTCTCTCCTAAGTCATTCAGTACTCTCCCCATGACCTTCTTCTTCACTCAGGAAGTTACCTTACTCCTTCCAAACAAGAGATTCATTCTTAGCATCACGTCAGTTCCAACAGTCTTATATTTCCCCTGTGTGCTTATTGTGGCTTCCCTGGGCTGAGCCCAATGCTAGGTTAGGAATAACAGGCAGGACTCAATTTAGTCTCTCCTAAAGAGGAAACTGAAAAGAAGGCTTTAAAATAATTTTTAAAACAAACCAAAAAATGACTTAACCTAAGATGCAAATCTAGCTCACAAAGACATTACTTTTATTTTAGATAATAAAGTATGACAGGAAAGAAGTGATTTGTGCCAGCTTGACTCTGCACCTTGTCCACTATCGAGCAGTAGAGCGCACCATTATTGCATTAAGAAGCATTTATTTGGCTCTCTGTGCCTGGCCTTTTCTACAGAAGGAGCCACACTGTCTATAAAAGGCTCTGCAGGATGGATGCTGCCTGCACCAATTAATTTGTGAGTTAGTTTACCTCACCTCAAAATGGTGTGCTCCCCACCTGCCTCCAAGCTAACTTGTTTGCAGAGGACTGTCAGTTTCCATGTTTGCTTTGGCTCATGTATTGCCCCCGCTTTTATTAGAATTAGTTTATACATTTATACAGACATTTTTTAAATTAAGGTATATAGAGGCTTAAGTTTGGTATTGAGGAATAATGAAAATTTGGCTTTGTGGCAGCCTTCTCTGTATATTGGTGGAGACAGCAACTTGGAAGATTCTCTTTACTGGAAACCAAATACTGAAATTATATTAAGCATAGGATCAGTAGGACCAGCTTGCCCTGGGACTAGATTTAAAAGAACATTTTCTCCTTGTGTAAGCAAAAGCTGTTAGTCTTCATAGTATATTGAGCTTGGAGAAGACAATTTTTTTACATGAGAAGATCTGCTGGTAGGGAAACCTGTTGGATTCCATCTTGATGCAAACACAAGGCCCACAACTGAAAATGACTCAAAGGCCTCAGGGTGTAGTTCTGGGCTGTGGCCTTCGATAATTCTGGGCTGGGCCTTGAATGGTGTAGGAGACTCAGCATCTGGATATCTTTGGAATGCACCCATGCAACAGATTTATATGCCCCAGGATGGTGGAACTTGGAAAAAAAAAGACTCAGTCCACGTTGGTGAACTGAATGAGGAATCTTCATGAGACTCTTGCCACAGACACAGGTGGACACTCCCTGGTTCATGACCCCAGTGTTGGCATACCGAAGTAGACTCCAGAACAGTGGAGGCTACAGAACAGATATATCTTCTGATTTTCCTTCTTCAGATACTCCAACTGAGTGAGCCTCTAGTGTTCTTAAACACTTAGGTACATTCAAAGGTTTTAAGAAGAAAGTCGGGTTTTTTAAAAATTGCTCCAGTAATATACCTGTTTTCCATTTTCATGTGCCCAGCCTCTCACTAGTTGATTGACAACTTGAAAGGATCTAGAATCACCTAGAAGACAAACTTTCATACATACCTGTGAGGTGTTTAGATTAGGCTCCTCTATGACCCTGCTTATGAGGGACTATCATTTTTATTGTTTGTATAAACTCCCAAATTTCAGTACTTTATGAACAAAGGTCACAGGTTTTAGAAATAACACTAAAGCAACATTTTGATTAACACATGTGTAATTTCAAACAGAAGTTGAAGAGGTCCAGCGAAGCATTAACACTGTAAGTACACTTTGCACAGAGATGGTTGTGACAACTTGCTGTGAGAATGAGCTTTGTCTTACCTTGAAAACATGTCTACAAATAATAAGGGTGGGGTGTCTGTGTATGTGTCCTGTATGTGTGATGGATTATCTTCATGAGGTTTCTCTCTTAGTTAAGCTTCCACTGTCAACTTGACACAGTCCAGGGTTATCTGAAGGAGTCTTGATTAGGGAATTGCCTAGATCAGAGTGACCTGTGGGCATGTCCTTAAGGACATTTTCTTTATTGCCACCTGATGAAGCGGGGGTGGGGAGCAGCTAGTCCACTGTGGGCAGTGCCATCTTTAGAGAAGTAGATGGACCTGGGCTATTTAAAAAAGATACCTGAAGGCTGGGCTTGGTGATGCACACCTCTAACCCCAGCACTTGAGAGCCAGAAGCAGGAAGACATCTGTGAGTTCAAGGCCAGTGTGATATACATCAAGCTTTACAGTGAGAGGAGAGAGAAAGAGGGCGGGAGGGGGGAGAGAGAGAGAGAGAGAGAGAGAGAGAGAGAGAGAGAGAGAGAGAGAGAGAGAGAGAAAGAGAGCTTACAGTGAGCCTAAGAACGTTAGCCAGTAAGCAGTGTTCCTCTGTGGTCTTTGCTTCAGTTCCTCCAGATCTCTATCACTGACTTCCCTCAGTGATAGACTTTAAGATGCAGGATGAATTAAAGCCTACCTTCCCACAAGTGGTTTTGGTTATGGTGTTTATCATAACAAATAAAAGTAAACCAGCATAGTATCCCACCTTTCCTATGAGAAATTAGCTTTATTGGGTTAATTGAGGTGGAAACCTACACCATTTTTGGTGGCACCATTCTCTGGGCTGATAACATCTATCTATGATGTATATTCCATATATAAGAGAAAGGGGGCTGAACACAGTATTTGTCACTCTCTTCTAACTGTGAACACAGTATGACCAACTACTTTAAGTCCCTGCTGCCTTGACTTCCCTGCTGTGATGGACAGTATCTTAAACTGTGAGCAATAAATAAATAAATAAATAAATAAATAAATAAATAAATAAATAAAACCGAAAACCCTTTCTTCCCTAAGGTGCTTTTGCCAGGGCATTTTGTCCCAGCAATAGGAATAGTACCTGAGACAACTCTAAGTGAATCCATCTGCTTTTGCAAACCTCTGCCTTGGTGATGCTAGTTGACCATCGGTGTTTTTCTGTTTTATTACTTTTCCAGCTCATAGAGCAATCCTGTTCCTACAGAATTGATGCCTGTAAGTCAGAGTTAACTTTTAAAAATGTAAATCAATCTTGCTACTTTACTGCTTTAAAATTAATTCATAATAAAATCTCCAAATGACCTAAGAGGCCCCACAAGCTTTAATCTTTCCAGTTCCATTAACTAAGATTATTTTCTGCTTCTGAGACAAGGAGGGTCATTCCCACCTAAGAGCCACCACACTAGTTATTACCTATGCCTGCAGTGCACTTCTTCTGACTTCTCTTTCCTCAGGGCATCCTCAGGCCTTCCCTCACCACATCATAATATGCTTATTAATTACTTAGGAATTTCATACAACACTTGCTTCCCATTCCTCCCAGGTTCATCCTTCCCCCAAAAGACACCCACTGCAAACCCACCAAGTCCAATCTGTGCTGCCCATGGACTAATTGTAGCATGGTCAAATTCCTAGTGGCCAGCCCCTTAAAGAAAACAGAGGCCTTCCCCATCCCACCCTGCCAGAAGCCATCAACTGTGAAGAACTACACTTCAGTACCATTATCACAATTTTTAAGGGCTCAGAGATGCCTTTTTAATATATCAAGATAAGGCGGCCACTTGTGTAGGATTTTTTTCTGGTTAGCATTGACTAAAATAGGCACATTTTCTGTGGTTTCAGTTGTCTGTGATAAACTGTGGTCCAAAAACTATTAGGTAAAAATTTGGAGGAAGAAAGCAATGAAATCTTAAATCATTTTAGTCTGTTTTATCCTAGATGTGAAACATCCCATGGCCCAGTGTGGCCCAGTGTATCCATGCAGTATATGCCACCTGCCTGTTGATTATTCAGTAACCATCTCAGTTATCGGATCAACTACTGTAGTATTACAGGCTTGTGTTCAGATGGGGTTGCTGACTAGCATGTATAAAGTACCTCATTTGATACCTAATGTCAAAAAAGAGAAAAACAAAACAAAAACAGAACCACAAAGGAAGCAATGCTTGTGTTCAAAATAATCCTTGTTTTTTTCTTAATGATCTCAAAGATAGTAATCCTGGTAATTTTATTATAGTATATTATTATACTTATTATATTTTAGTGTTGCTTTAATTAATCTCATATTATGCCTAATTTAAAAATCAGAGGTTTTTTTATTGGTTTGTGTGTATGTAAAGGGTGTAGGATACCCAAGGTTTCAAGCTTCAGCCTGGGTCCTGGGAATATATCCCCAGTAGATAATGGAGAATTATTGTGCCATCCAATATTTTCTTAGTTATTTTTATTTAACTAGCTTTCTTTCTACGGTCTCTCTAACCTATGATAGGTAACATTTTATAATCTAATATAAGGGTAGAGGAAGAGTAGTGACAGAGGACTGGATAACAGAGGACTGTGTAGCTGTGAATTCATTCCTGTTTTTCCCAAGGATGAAGCTGCAGTTTCTATAGGGGTATGGGTGTTGAATGGATCCTCAGGTCCTGGAAGAAAACCTAGTACATAACAGTCATCTGTTGAATGTTAAATGAATGAGAAATCTGAAATGGAAAATTGGAAAAGTGCAGGAGATATGCTTGCATGCATTTCCTAAGGGTATGAAAGAATTCCACCTCACCTGTGATGCAGAAATGTTTTTAATGCTTCAGTGTTCTCTGGAGGCAGCCAGTGTGCAAATGCTTGTTCAGTGGGTCCTTTAATGAAACAGCCTTCTGAATTATACTGTACTATTTACATTTTATAGATGGGCAAACGGGCACAGAAAAATTACATAAATGCTATTTAAGCCAAAGAAGCAGAATCTCTAATCATTTGATGCTTTGTAGTAAAGCATTAATGTTATTCCAGACCAGTGAAGCATGCTTGTTACAATTAAATGTTTCCAGCAGAGGTTCTATGCATTTTGGAAAAATAGCAACAATGTTAAAACAAATGATAGAAACCATCCTTTCTTCCTCTTATTCAGATGAAAGTGTTAGTTTTGTTCGGTTTGCTTTTGTTTTGTAGAAATGCTTAACAGCAAATAATCAGGTTATAAATAATGAAATATAGAAGCAAGCATGCTAGTGTTCCAGAATATATAGGTAGTAATATAGAATGTCTTTCAGCTTTCAGAAAGGGAGAGAGAGAGAGACATAAGCTCCTACTAAAGAACTTGTAAGAGAGACAGTTGTAACTAATGTATAATCTCTCAGAGAGAGAAAAACTCAGATATTTCCTTTGGGAACTGGGTTTTTGTGCATGTTTCAAGCACTCCACCAACTGAGCTTACATCCTCAGCCATAAACAACACTATTCTTCTGCTAATTACTATTTCCTTAGTGCATGCCCAGAATAAAATGATGCTGGGACATATGACAAATATTTGATGAGTGGGTATGAATCTGAGGCTTCATGAGACATCAGATAGAATTTCCCATTAATAGTTTTCTTTATAAATCTGGGGTTTAGGGTAAAATCTGAGTTCAAGGTGAAAGTTGGGATACATCACGTGCCATTTGGAGGTACAAGTTTTCCCTAACTTCATGGGGTACCTGGCTTTCAGAACATTTGCTTTGGAAGGTACCTCCCACCTCCCAATTTAAGAAGACCTGTAGATCTCATTCCATTTCTCTGTCATTGGGCGATCCCCGTGTCTTTCTTGGGGTCCTGTTTTCCAGGTAGTCTCCCTGGTGATGTGAGCAGCAGTCCAGTCATCCTTGATCCACATCTAGTATCCTCCTATGAGTGAGTACACACCATGTTTGTCTTTCTGAGTCTGGGTTACCTCACTCAGGATGATTTTTTTTTTAATTTTTATTTTGCAATACAATTCAGTTCTACATATCAGCCACGGATTCCCTTGTTCTCCCCCCTCCCGCCCCCCTCATCTTCCCCCCCAACACACCCCCCCATTCCCACCTCCTCCAGGGCAAAGCCTCCCCCAAGGACTGAGATCAACCTGGTAGACTCAGTCCAGGTAGGTCCAATCCCCTCCTCCCAGGCCGAACCAAGCAATCTTGCATAGGCCCCAGGTTTCAAACAGCCAACTCATGCAATGAGCATAGGACCCGGTCCCACTGCCTGGATGCCTCCCAAACAGATCAAGCCAATCAACTGTCTCACCCATTCAGAGGGCCTTATCCAGTTGGTGACCCCTCAGCCATTGGTTCATAGTTCATGTGTTTCCATTCGTTTGACTATTTGTCCCTGTGCTTTATCCAACCTTGGTCTCAACAATTCTTGCTCATATAAACCCTCCTCATTCTCGCTAATTAGACTCCCAGAGATCCACCGGGGGCCTAGTCATGGATCTCTGCATCCAGATCCCTCAGTAGTTGGATGAGGTTTCTAGCTCCACAATTAGGGTGCTTGGCCATCCAATCACCAGAGTAGGTCAGTTTTTCTAGATCCATCCATTTGTCTGCAAACCTCATGATGTCATTGTTTTTCTCTGCTGAGTAGTATTCCATTGTGTATATGTACCACATTTTGTTTATCCATTCTTCAGTTGAAGGGCATCTAGGTTGTTTCCATGTTGTGGCTATTACAAACAATGCTGATATGAACATAGCTGAACAAGTGCTCTTGTGGTGTGGTTGAGCATTCCTTGGGTATATGCCTAAGAGTGGTATAGCTGGATCTTGGGGGAGATGGATTCCCAATTTTCTAAGAAAGCGCCATATTGCTTTCCAAAGTGGTTGTACAAGCTTGCATTCCCACCAGCAGTGGAGGAGAGTTCCCCTAGCTCCACATCCTCTCCAGCATAAGGTGTCTTCAGTGTTTTTGATCTTAGCCATTCTGACAGGCGTAAGGTGGTATCTCAGAGCTGTTTTGATTTGCATTTCCCTGATGATTAGGGATGTTGAGCAATTCCTTAAATGTCTTTCGGCCATTTGAGTTTCCTCTGTTGAGAATTCTCTGTTTAGTTCTATAGCCCATTTCTTAATTGGACTGTTGGGCATTTTGATGTCTAATTTCTTGAGTTCCTTATATATTCTGGATATCAGTCCTCTGTCAGATGTGGGGTTGGTGGAGATCTAGCTCGGGGGAGCGGGAGATCCCAGCTGGATCAACAACAGAGAGGGAGAACAAGGAATAGGAGACCATGGTAAATGAAGACCACATGAGAATAGGAAGAAGCAAAGTGCTAGAGAGGCCCACAGAAATCCACAAAGATACCCCCACAACAGACTGCTGGCAATGGTCGAGAGACAGCCCGAAATGACCTACTCTGGTGATGGGATGGCCAAACACCCTAATTGTCGTGCTAGAAACCTCATCCAACTACTGAGGGATCTGGATGCAGAGATCCATGGCTAAGCCCCAGGTGGAGCTCTGGGAGTCCAATTAGCGAGAATGAGGAGGGTTTATATGAGCAAGAATTGTTGAGACCAAGGTTGGATAAAGCACAGGGACAAATAGCCAAACGAATGGAAACACATGAACTATGAACCAATGGCTGAGGGGTCACCAACTGGATAAGGCCCTCTGAATGGGTGAGACAGTTGATTGGCTTGATCTGTTTGGGAGGCATCCAGGCAGTGGGACCGGGTCCTATGCTCATTGCATGAGTTGGCTGTTTGAAACCTGGGGCCTATGCAAGATCGCTTGGTTCGGCCTGGGAGGAGGGGATTGGACCTACCTGGACTGAGTCTACCAGGTTGATCTCAGTCCTTGGGGGAGGCTTTGCCCTGGAGGAGGTGGGAATGGGGGGGTGTGTTGGGGGGGAAGATGAGGGGGGCGGGAGGGGGGAGAACAAGGGAATCCGTGGCTGATATGTAGAACTGAATTGTATTGCAAAATAAAAATAAAAAAAATTTTAAAAAAAGCCTTTTTGGATTTGAAAAGAAAAAAAAATATCACATGACTATTTGTATATGAATAAATATACATATTCTTAAACATAAAAAAAAAGAAGACCTGGCATTTGTGTCTTTGTGGTTCCATGGCAGGCAGGTGGAGATTGGTTCTAAACCGACCTGCTGAGCCTGGGTATGAGGCTTTCAGACAGGAAATCTTGATTAACAGTAAATGTTAATTGAAACAGTGAATTATTAACGTGCTTTTCCATAAATGATAAATGCTGCTGTCGGCTCCTTTATCCTGGTGACATCATAAAACTTTCCAAGAAATCTCTTGCCTTGTTCAAAGAAAACAGGAAGAGATGGCTGCATTTGATGGTGTTTGTGATGATCTCCTTGTGTTCTGTGTCCAAACCTGACTGAGGATTACACTATCCTTTCTTCTAGAATCCTACATCACCTCAGCCAAATAAGCAAGTCATCTTCCCCATAGATGCAGAACACTGTCCAGTGATCTCATCCAGAATCCTCCCAAGTCTCACCTTAAACTCAGATTTTACCCTAAACCTCAAATTTATGAAGACAATTAGTTTACTGAGAAATTCTATCTGATGTCTCATGGGGCTTCAGATAACAATACTTTTTACAACAATTTAGCCTCATTAAACAAATACTTGTCAAGTACCTGCCATATGTCTCAGCATCATTTAAACCAGATAGTCACTAAGAACATAATAGCAGGAGGATAGAGTTCTTTGTGGCTGAGGATGTAAGCTCAGTTGGTGGACTGCTTGAAACATGTACAAAGCCCCAGGTTTTATACACAGCATCCCATAAAAAACTGGCCATGATAGTGACCATACAACCCTTTTATCTGCCTATAATCACAGAATTCAGGAGGCAGGGGCAGGAGAATCAGAAGCTCAAGATTATCCTCAGCTACAATGGATTCCATGCTACCTATAGCTCCATGGGACACTGTCTCAAATCAAAATTTCTAGAATAATCAGAGGAGGAATGCAGTATATATGGAGTAGACCAAAATTGTGCTTCTTTAACCATAAAAGCAAAGAAAAATATAATTATGTCATCACCATTTCACTCTTATTCATGATTACACTTTTAACTCTTGTGAATTACTGGATTCATACATAGGACAAAAATAATTGTAAGAATAGTTACTGCTACAAAATAACAGATGCTCTAACTGAAATACTAGGTATTTAGGCCCAACCAAGTGACAAGCTCAAGAAAATATAAGAAAGTCATACTAGACAGTAGGACAGCAGATCAGAGAATATTAAAGATTTGGAGTCGTCAGAAGAACTTCATAGAAGAGATAGGGAAGACACTCAGTTATGAAGAACAGAGAGGTCATAAACTCAGAGAAAATTGTATTTCACTCAAATAAGAAGAAAGAGTGGGCATTTCAGAAAGGAAAATGGAAAGGGGGAAGCATGGAGGTGGACATGTGGCTGACCAGGGGAATAGGTTCTCTAAAGAGAGTCTAAGCAGCAGCTGTTTGGCAAGGGTAGGAATGGATTTTATAGTAGGTGTTCTTGGATGTCAGAGAGAGGATGTGTAATCAAGTCTGTTGTGTGGAAGTAGGAGACACAGAAGATTTTAGCAAGTACAATTTTCAGAAATTATTACTAATGACATTCAGTGGGGAGAACAGGAGCATATACCAGGCCTCTGCCTAGCAGCAACAGTTTTCCTCTTGGATCGAGAAACTATGCTCCACAAGGATAGTCTGACTTTTTCTTGAGCTCTTATGATCAAATTGGATTTAGAAAAATCCCCAAATATGTAGCTCTGGGGTTTGGGCATAAACAAGAATAGAATGTGGTTTGTTGGCACAATTCTCATTGGAGAAATAGCTGAGTTAGATAAATAGTTACCACTCACACCCCAGGCCATAATCTAGCTTTTTAAGGTTTGTGCACATACTGCTCAGGAAATATGGAGTGTGCCAAGCCAATAATAGGCTAATAATGCCCCAGATTTTCCTTTGAATTCAGTAGTAACTCACATGGGAGATTGTAAAGAAGCTGTTCATTCCAAAAATATCTTTTGGTACTGTCTATCTAAGCATTTGAGATCAGGACAAGTCAAACATTGTTGCTTCCCTTTTCCAGCCTCTGATGAAAGAACACACATCAAAATATAGTCTACAAAGCACCATAGCTAGTAACCCAGACTGGTTTGCTCAGCTTCCTTTTCCTTCTTTCCTGGAGCCTTGCTATTTGACAAAGGCCAAAAGATCTCAAACAAAGATTTTCTACTCTCTTTTCCAGCTAGGAATTTGAATTTAAATTGGGGTCTACTTATTGGATACACTCACAAGTAATTCCTAAGGACTAATTATTCTGCTCCTGATTATTTACCATTGGAAAACATGACCCAGAGAGTAGTGGTTACTCTGCTGCTGCAGCCCCAGGCCTGTTCACCAGTACTCTGAGTGTAAAGAGGCCATTTCAGCAGGAGTGTGACCAACTTTCCAACCCTGACTTTATAATTGAATCACAGCTATGGAGTATGCTCTTGTTCTAAGATGGTCAGTTCAATAGTTTTGTGAAAATCCCCCTATGGAGTCCCAGGATAGACCCCTTGCACAGTGTTAAATCTCCTTCTGTTTCAAGCATTTAGAGTGGTTTTCATCCTGCAGTGAACATTCACAAATGGTATAAAGGGTATATAAGCAAAATAAATGAGAACCTAGCCAAACTTGTAACTAATTCTGCTTGGGTGAATTGGAGAAGTCTCTCTTTAGCAAATGATACTATGGTTTATTTTTGTTATTGTTTTTGTTTGGTTGAGTTTTTTTTTTTTGAGATGATTTTTCCCTGTGAAATGGACTTGGAAACTCAATATGTAGCTTAGAATAGACTCCATCTTGCAGCAATTGTACTGCTTTGGCCTCCCAAATGATGAGTTACAAGAATGAGCCACCATGTCTGGTAAATGCAGCATATCTTAAAGATATTCCTAGTAATTATTATTCTATAGGTATAGGCTGACAGGGTAATTGTCTTAGTTAGAGTTTACTATGACTCTGAGGAGGCACCATGACCGCTGCAACTCTTATAAGGAAAACATTTCATTGAGGGTGCTCACTTACAGTTTCAGAGGTTCAGTCCATTATCATCATGGCAGGGAGCATGGTAGAGTGCAGGCAGTTGTGGTGCTCGAACTGAGAGTCCTACATCTTGACTCAGGCAACAGGAAGTCGACTGTCATACAGAGTGATGCTTGAGAAAAAGAACTCAAAGCCCACCCCCATAGTGGCACACTTCTTCCAACAAGGCCACATCTCCGAATAGTGCCACCACCTTTGGGGGGCATTTTCTTTCAAGCCCCCAAAGGGTTACAGCCATATCATAATGCAAAATGCATTTAGTCCAACTTTAAAAGTCCCCATAGTCTATCATAGCTTCAACAATGTTTAAATTCCAAAGTTCAAAGTCTCTTCTGTGCTTCATGCAATCTTTTAACTGTAATCCCATATAAAATCAAAATCAAAAAACAGATCACATACTTTCAACATATGATGACACTGGATATACATTACCATTCCTGAATGTAGGGAAGGGAGCACAGTGAAGAAATACTGAACAAAACCAAGACTGAAGACCAGTTGGGCGAACTCTAAACTTTGCATCTCCATGTCTTTTGTCAAAATGCTCTCAACATCTCCAACTCCATTTAGCTTTGTTGAATGAAACACATTTCTTTCTCTTGGGCTGTTTCTACTCTCTGTTAGCAGCTCTAGTATCTCTAACATCTTGGGTTCTCCAAGGCAATCAAGGCTTTAACTTCACAGCTTCATGCAATGGCCTCTTTTTTTTTTTTTTTTTTTTTTTTTTTTTTTTTTTTTTTTTTTACTAGGCCTTCATTCATGGACACCCCTGACACATGCATGGTCTCAAGGTCTTTATTCCATAAGTCCCTTCTTCTCTCCTTAACTCTAAAGCCAGAACCATGTGGCTGAAGCTGCCAACTTCTTCTGCCTACTGGGACTAGAACATGGCTCCCTTGTTTAATTACATCTTCACCAGCTTTCTGTTTTCCTACACTGCCTAAGCTTGGCTGTCCTTGAACTTGTTCTTTAGACCAGGCTGGTCTCAATCTCAGAGATCCACCAGCCTCTGCCTTTCCAGTGCTGGGATTAAAGGTGTGCCACACCACACCCAGCTCTAAGCTTTTCTTTATCTTGTTGGAGTAGGTGTGGTATTCCTGGAGGAACTGTGTCACGGTGGGACCTGGCTTTGAGGTCTTTTTCTCAAGCCTCACTCAGCGTGACAGTCAGTTGTCTCTGAGTCAAGATCTAGGACGCACAGGTCCAGCACCACGTCTGCCTGCATGCCACCCTGCTCCCTGTCATGGGGTTAATGGACTGAACCACTGAAACTACAAGTGAGCCACCCCATTTAACATTTTTCTTTGTAAATATTGCTGTGATCATGGTATCTCTTTACAACAATATAAACCCTAACTAAGATAGATCTGAAAGCCCACCCCAACAGTGACACACTTCCTCCAGCAAGGTCACACCTCCTAATAGTGCCACTCCCTTTGGGGGTCGTTTTCTTTCAAACCACCACAGCAATCTAGGAATTGGCAAGAACTGATACAGAAGCTCAGGTGCTAACTGATAGTCTTCATAGAACACTGAGTAAACAACAGTATTTTTAGGCCAGTTTCTAGTACATTACTTTAATAATGTAGTTACTTCTTGGTATTTTCCCACAGACTATCAATTCATTATGATTTCTAGTGTTATTGAGAGATTTTGTGTGTGTGTGTGTGTGTGTGTGTGTGTGTGTGTGTGTGTGTGTTTCTCATATATAATCAACCAGCAGAGTAGGAAATTATCATGCAGAAGTGTAGTAAGGTGAAGGTTTGAACAAGAATGGTCCCCATAGGCTCATATATTTGAATGCTTGGTCCTCAGTTGGTGGCACTATTTGAGAATGATTTAGAAAGCATGGCCTTGTTGGAGGAGGCATGTCACTGGTGGTGGGCTTTCAAGTTTCAAAAGCTCACACCATTCTCAGGTAGCTCTCTCTGCCTCATGTTTATGGATAATGATGTAAGCTCTCAGTTACTCCTCCAGTGCCATGTCTAACTGCCCGATGCCATGCTCTCTGCCATGATTATCATGGACTCTTAAACTGTAAGCCCCAAATAAACCAGTGTGTGTGTGTGTGGGGGGGGTTGTTCATGGCAATAGAAAAGTAACTAAGAACACAAGTTAGTACCAGGGAGTGGGCTATTGCTGTGACCTGCCTGACAATGCTGACCTTCGGAGGAATATAGAATCTTTCAGACTTTGGACTAGGACGTAGTTGCTGAATGCTGTACGGGGCTTAAGGAGCCATCCTAGGAGGAGCTTGGAAGATAATAGTGTTGAGCACAATGTGGACAATGGAGACCCAGCTCAAGAGGTTTCAGAGGGGGGCAATATTAGCTAGAGAGTATCCTGAGATATTTTGGCAAAGAATGTGTCTGCTTTTGTCCTTGTCCTAAAAATCTTACCTAAAGCAAAATTGAAAAATAATGGATTTAGTTGGCAGAGGAGATTTCAAGATAGCCTAATATTGACTATGCCACTTGCTTATTAGTAATCACTCTTTTGCAGATCTAAAATGAAAAAGAGCTAGCAGGGCAAAAAGAAATATAAAATGTACAAATTGAGCACCAGGAAATTTAATGTTGGAGCCAAGGCTTGCTGAAAGAGATAAGGAGAGGCCTGGTTTGTAGTGAAATAAAGGGAATAGTCAGTCATCTCAGGGCAGGACCCCACCCAGGTAATCTTGCCACTTCTGAAAAGAAAAGGCCTAGGGGATTTTCTTGTCCTAAAGAGCAACAGCAAATCTAAGTTTATGCAAATATAATTCAAGGAAGTGGCCAGGCTCCATCCAAGCAGGCAGATGAACTTGGCAGCTTAGGCCATAGTGGTTCGGGTTTTAGAGTCATAAAGGGTACAGGAATAAAGAGGTTGTGGGATATTCCTGTGTGGTAAGGAAAGCTGCTGAGACCAGAAAAAGGAGTCCCTTCACAGAGGCCCAGAGAGGCCCCCTCATGAAGCTGTGGAAACGAAGCCTGGATTTTGTTGGAGACCCCAAGATGTTGGAGATGTGGGATATCTGCCAAAGAAATAACTGCATACAGTAAGTGAAACTAGCCCATGAGAAGTGTGTTGTGGTCATAAAAGTTGGAAGGGTAGAGCCATCTAAGTCTTTGACATGAGACATGGAGCTAGAGGATATAGAATTTGCCTTGCTGGATTTGGATCTTGCTTTGGTCCAGTATTTCTTCACTATGCCCCCAACCCTTCCTTTTGTGATGGCAATGAATGGTCTGTGCCATTGTATGTTGGAAGTATGTAATTTGCTTTTTGATTTTAAGTTTACAGGGGGTTACAAGTAATTGACTGCCTTGAGTCTCAGAAAAGACTTTGGACTTTGAGACAGTGTTGAGACTGTGAAAGACTAGAGGGACATTTGAAGTTGGACTAAACACATTTTGCATTTTGATATGGCCACAAACCTATGGGGGTCAGGGAGTGGAATGTGGTAGTTTGAACGAGAATGGCTCCCGTAGACTCATATATTTGAATGTCTGGTTCCCAGTTGGAAATATTTGAAAATGATTAGGAGGTGTGTCACTGAGGGTGAGTTTTCGGGTTTCGAAGCTCACACTGTTCCCAGTTAGGTATCTTTGCCTCATACTTATGATAAGAGGTAAACTCTCAGCTGCTGCTCTAGTGCTATGCCTGCTTGCCTACTGCCAAGCTCTCTGGCACCATGATGGTCATAGACTGACCCTATAAAACAGTAAGCCCCAAATAAACTCCTTTTTTCTATAAGTTGCTAAGGTCATGGTGTTTTACCATGCAATAGAAAGTAACTAAGACAGGTGGCTAGGATGTGGAATCAAGAATCAGACTGCTGATGATGCTGAATGAGTCTGTTCATTGGATCTCTGAAAAATCTTTTCATGCATGCAGAAAGCCCACAGTAAATGTAAGTTATAGTGACTCTATTCTAAGGGCTGTAATGCCCTGGTCAACATGTATGTATTCTATGCTGTGTCCCCACAATTGCAATGAACTGTATAGATCTGTTTTTGTGCTGCTCTGTGGTATTTCTTTTTACAATTGTTATTGTGGTTTTGTGACCTACTTTGACTTTTTCTGTCTGTGAAAAGATGTTTCAAGACAGTGGTCATAAGATTACCAAGGAAAATATTACAATGCAAAGTTTATGATGATGCAACGTAACAGAAGGTAAATATCAGCGGAAATTGGTGGACATTCCTTGACATTTTAAATGGAGTTATGAACATAGTGTAGACCAAAAGCTGTTTGACAGAACCTGAAAAGAACTGTGGACAGTGACATAGAGGCTCTGTTAAAAACAACTATGAGGCCTATTTAGTTGACACTGCCCCTCTCAAGAAAATACTTTCTGTATTAAAAAGGCTTTGCCTATACCTTCTTTTTATTTTGTGTTTTTTAATTTTAGATTTATTTTATTTTATTATTGTTTAAGATGGGGTTTATATAGACTGGATTCAAACTGAGTGTGGAGCTGAAGGTAATTCTGAACTTCTGATCTTACTTCTATCTCTTGAGTGCTGGGATTACACCATCACTCTCATCTTATGTGATGTTCAGGATTGAACCCAGGGCCTCATTGTCCCAGACCCTTCTTTATGAATCTATATTATTTGTATTGTCCACTTCCTGTTTTTGTCCCTTTCCACATTTCTTGAGATCTTCCATAGCTTTTTGTTGTCTATTTTGCTTAGGAAACATTGGCAAGCTTTAGTTCTATGCAGTGGACTTTAGTTAGAACAGCAGCACAGGCTCGTACTATTCAGCTCCTTTGACCTTTTCATGCTTGGAACTTATGCATTGGATCTTTGAGCTGTCTGGTGCAGTATCCTTTGTATTACCATAAGCCATTGTTTTTTATGCCCCATGCTTAGATTTTACATTAAACAACTATTTGAAATTTTTACAACTTTTCCTATTCTCAAGCAGAACAAAGCCCTTCTATCTTAATATTAATCCAATTATGTCATCACATTATTCTTTGACTCTTCAACTCCTAAAGTCTGTGGTATTTATGATGGGCACTTGGGACTTAGCACAGGAGGGATATTCCTTCCAAGGAACACTTTGTGTGCTAGAGAGTAAAACTGTCAGCAGTGGGTGACTCTGGTATAAATAAGCAGCTACAGAGTCCTTTAGGCAAATGGATCAGGAGTACAAAAGTAAGACATCTCAGAGGAAAAGTAACTTGAGCTCTTGGCAGGTCCTTAGAGATGGCAGACCTTTACATTTTTACAAGTTTTGGCCAGTTATCTGTTTTAACAGATTTATTGAAATATAATTTACTATTTGTGGATATTAGTGAATCCATAGACATGTGCTTCCAATACCAACTCCAACTTTAAAAAATTTTTCATTATCCCCAAACTTCTTATATGCCTCTAGTGCCGAAGAACCATTAATTTGTTCATTTACTCTCCTTTCCCACTGATACATATATACATACATTTACATATTCTGATCATTTCACATAAATTGTATCATATCAGCCAGGCAGTGGTGGCGCACGCCTTTAATCCCAGCACTCGGGAGGCAGAGGCAGGTGGATCTTTGTGAGTTCAAGGCCAGCCTGGTCTACAGAGCGAGATCCAGGAAAGGTGCAAAGCTACACAGAGAAACCCTGTCTCGAAAAACCAAAAAAAAAAAAAAAATTGTATCATATCAAATATGGGATTTTGTCACTGGATTCTTATGTTTCTAAAGCTTATCTAAGCAGTTCTATAAGTGCTGCATTTCTCTTTAATACCAAATACTACTCTGTTGTATGGATAGATGATACTTTATCTGTTCATGACACAAAGGATATCTGAGTTGTTTTTACTTGGGGCTGTAACAAACAAAGCTGCTCTAAATGTTTAAGCACAAGCTTTTGTCTAGACATAAATTTCCTCTTCTTTTGTGTTAAAATCTAGAATTCCTGAACATTCCAGTACTTCATGTTTAATTGCTTGAGGAGCTGCAATGCTTATTCTGAAAGTAACCACATCATTTTACATTTGCCCAGTAGAAGTTTCAACTTCTCTGGATGTTTACTACATTTGCTATTGTCTGTCTTGACTGTGTAAAGTGGACACTGGTTACAGAAAGAATGTTTTACTGAACCATAGGCAGACTTTTTCTGCCCTGACTGCCTGCTCCCAAATAACTGGCAGCTGCTTTCCAAATAGCCAACATGGAGACTCAATATTAATTACAAATGCTAGACCAGTAGCTTAGGCTTATTACTAACTAGCTCATATTTTAAGTTCACTTCTATTTCATATTTATGCTCTGCCATATGGTGGTACCTTTATTAGCATGGCAAACTCATCTCCTCCTCCCTCCGTACTTGGCTGATGACTCTGCCCTTCTCCTTCCCAATTTGGCTTTCCTAACTTTATCCTGTTCAGCTATTGGTCTACCAGCTTCTTTTTTCTTTTTTCTTTTTCCTTTTTTTTTTTTTTAGACAGGGTTTCTCTGTGTAGCTTTGTGCCTTTCCTGGAACTCACTCTGTAGCCCAGGCTGACCTCGAACTCACAGAGATCTGCCTGCCTCTGGCTCCTGAGTGCTGGGATTAAAGTGTGTGCCACCACAGCCCGGCGAGCTTCTTTATTAAACCAATCACAGCAACAAATTTTCACAGTGTACAAAAGGATTATTCCACAGCATTTCCCCCTTTTTGTCAAATTAAAAAGGAAGTTTTTTTTAGCATAGCAAGATTATGTACAATAAAAACAGTTATCAAGTAAGAATTATAGTCACATATCTAGTCTATTTGTATTTGGCAAAATTTGAGAAAATATTTTATTATCTGTTTTATATTTATTTATTTATTTATTTATTTATTTATTTATTTATTTATTTATTATGTATACAGTGTTCTGCCTACAGGCCAGAAGAGGGCACCAGATCTCATTACAGATGGTTGTGAGCCACCATGTGGTTGCTGGGAATTGAACTCAGGACCTCTGGAAGAACAGCCAGTGCTCTTAACCTCTGAGCCATCTCTCGAGTCCCTGTTTTATCTTTATGACTTCAAAGTTTTGTACCTAATTTACCTTTTATCATAACTAAGGAAAATTATAACTATTTAGTCTTCAACTCCGTTAAAGACCCCAGAAGGATGAAATGTTACCTAATGACAGTGTCTAGGGAATACTGGCACAAAGAATGTACCTTACATTTCAGAGCTGAGGAACAACACCACCAAACAAAACCATACAGACAGAAGGAATAGAGTTCAAAGGCACTTGCTAAAAGAAATTGTGTTCTGTGAATCATTGCAGACTTAGTATGCTGAAGCACCATTCTATGTAGAGAATTTCAGGGGGGAAAATTAGTTAATTGACCAATAAATACTGATGCCATTTTGTACCAGGAATTGATTTTCACACTGAGATACAGCAATAAAGAAGACATAAAAGCTCTTTGCCCATAAGAAAGATTGGCCTGGGATAGTAATAGACACCTGTAATCCCATCTGGGACTACAAATTCCCATCTGGGACAAGCAAATTCTGTCTCAAAAATAAATAGAATATAGGATAAAAATATAAGGAAATCAAAAATTTCATGAGTAAAATATTTGGGAAAAAGTAGATGGCCATATATGATAAAAATAAGTGTAGGTAAAGGTTATGGCCACATTAACACAAGTAGAGGCAATGATGACTCTTCAGGAGGACTGGTTGGTGCATGTTAGGTAAGCAATTCACCAACTGAGATTCATCCCAGCCCTTGTTTTGTTTTGTTGGCAGAATCTTGTCATGGAGTCAAGCTAGCCTAGTACTTCCTTTGTTGCCCAGGCTGGCCTCAGGCTAAAAGGTGTGTGCCTGCACACCCTGCTCCATCACTATTCAGCAGGTTTAAATGAAAGATGGCCCTAAGATCCAGTTTTGTTGTATCTTAATTAAAAAATATGAGAACACTAAATTTGTATTGCCCCCCAATACACCATGATTTACATATGTGTAATGTATGGTTTTTTCCTTTCTCAGCTGAGTTTTATGTCATGTAAACTTACAAAATGAAATGGAAACAGCCCAAGAAGGGGAAAAAATAGACCTGAATGGTCAAAAATTAGTGCAACAAGCCAGATATGTTTTGGAGGCTGAAGTAGAAATGTTGCTTTAGCCTAGGGATTCATATCAGCCTGGATAACATAAGGAGAAACTTTCGATAGATAGATAGATAGATAGATAGATAGATAGATAGATAGATAGATAGATAGATAGCTGTCTGAAGCTCTGGTAAATGCCTCTAGTAGCAAAAAAACAGGAAGGACAAAGATCCTGAGACAGAGTAGCTACAAATGGGTGGATGCCAGCCTGGTTTACAAAGTAAGTCTAGGCCAATCAGGACTACATAGTGAGATCCTTTCTTTAAAGAAAGATATTCCTCCCTAACCCTCCACAAAAATAGTTTTGGTGGTGTTATTGTTTATTCACAATAATCTGAGCAGGGTCTGGTGGTATAGACCTGTAATCCCAGATTCTCTGGAAGTTCAGGTCCAGCCTGGTGACTCAGTGAGACACTATCTGAAAGCAAGGAAAACTAGTGCTGGGATGTAGGTGAGCAGCACATTTGCCTGCTGTTTGTGGGACTCTGGTTCAATCCCCAGTCTCCTAAAAAGAAGAAAAGGAGAACTGAAAAAGAATCTGCTGACAGATGTCCCTGAAGTAGACAGACAGCAATAATTTCCAGGACCCAGGTATGTTCTGTTTTTAAGATCCAAAACTGGGTCTTAGGGCCAGCTTTCATTTAAACCTGCTGAATAGTGATAGAGCAGGGTGTGCAGGCACACACCTTTTGTCATCTTTGAGAGGTTTCCTTTCTTAATATGTAGCACATGGGCTAAAAATGGGTTTTTACTGGCTTTCCTTTCCAGAAAATCCAACAAATATAGGTGTATCCCAAAAGGCATAGTGAGGCTCCTGAAGTTCCCTCATAGTTTTTATCTTAAGATTTTTATGATATTTTGAAATTTATGAGCATAATTGTGGGTGAAATTTAAATATATACGTATATTTAAATTTAGTGTGTGTGTGTGTGTGTGTGTGTGTGTGTGTGTGTGTGTGTGTGTGTATACTTGTGCCCATGCCACAGTGTTTACTTGGAGATAAGGGGACAACTTGCAGTTGGCTTATTCTTTCTATCATGTGGATCCTGGGGACCAAACTGATGTCATTCATCTACTCTGAGTTGATTGACTCTATGTTGCTACCTTTGCTGCTGATGCTTTTCTTCACTGGTATCAGAACCCAGATTCCTTGGGTTTCCAGCACAGACTGAAGGTCAGTGGCTCTCCAGGCATCCCCAGTAATAGTCATTTGTCTGGGTAGAGTGCATTTAGCTTCTCCATTCTTCCTTTAAAGGACTTGGGGGTTGTTTGCACCTTTTGACTATTTTGAATGTTGTCTGCTGTGAGTACTCATATAAAAATAACCTTTAGGAGCTTTTGTGTGATATCTGCATGTGTAGTTTGCACATGGCCAGAGAAGGACTTTTAGTTTCCTCTTCCATCACTCTCTGCCCTAAGACAGTGTTGAGTCCCACTCAACCTGGTGAACAGTTCTGAAGGGGAGAGTGTGGAATTGGGAAATGAGAGCTATGAAATATAGACATAGATGAAGAAAAAGACAGAGACACAGGATAGCTTCAGGAGGGATCTGGATCAATACCACAGACACCTGGGTTTTATTACCCACAGCTTTTATATACCCAAAGCAAGTGGGGCAAAAAGACCTCCCCCTTTCAATGACATCATGGTTCAAGATACAAAGTACAATCAAGTGTAAACACTTAAAAACATTAGTGTTTAAGACATCTGGTGACAATGTCTTATGGCAAAGCATCCTGTAATTAGGCCTTGAAGTATAAGACACCTGGTAACCATGCCTTTGGCCAAAATATCCGATTATGCAGCCTTGCAGGGGAAAACAAGCTCAGACTCTCTGATCTTGACTCAAGATGGAAACAAGCCACAAGCTGGGATCTCTGTGAGCCCCCACAACAAAGTCTTTCATTGAACCTGGAGGTAGGGTAGCAGCCAGCAAGCTCAGAGACCATCTTATCTCTATTGCCACAGCACAGGGGTTATAGGTACACACTAGGCCACATCTGGTTTTTGTTTGTTTGTTTTATGTAGGGGATTCCAACTCAGGTCCTCATGCTTGCAGAGCCATCTCTCCAGCCCCTCACAAATAAGATTTTTTAAAAACTCTGTTTTCAGTTATTTCAGAATATATACTTAGGAGTAGAACTGCTGTATCACATGATAATTTATGTTTAACTGTTTAAGGACTCTTCTGTTTCCAGAGCAACTATACCAATTTCCATTTCCATTGGCAGTGACCAGTATTTAATCTAGTTAACCTACCTCCTAGCCATTGCTTATTATTTTCTCTTCTTTTTCATTACTGTAGCCCAGTGAACAGAAAGTAGCATCTCATGGCTTTGATTATGATTTCATTATGACTAAAGAAGTTGAGCATTTGTTGTGCTTATTGGTTAGTCACAGATCTGCCCTGGGGGGAAAAAGCATATATTCATATTCTTTGTCCATTTGTGATTGGACTGCATTGTTGTGTTTTCTTGTGTATTCCAGATCCTAGACCTTTATCACCAATTCACCAGTTCTTTCCCATTATGTGGCTTATCTTTTTACACAAAGCTTAGATTGAGCTCAAACTTGATATGGAGCCAATGATGGTCTTGAATCCTATTCCCATCACCTTCCAAGTGTTCTGAGGTTATAGGCGTGTGGAACCATGCCCTGTTGTGTGCATACATTTATGTGTGTGTGTGTGTGTGTGTGTGTGTGTGTGTGTGTGTGTGAGAGAGAGAGAGAGAGAGAGAGAGAGAGAGAGAGAGAGAGAGAGAAAATACCTTGGCAGTGAACATAGGACCTTATGTATGTCTGTTAAGTTATGCCATTGAGTTTCATCTCTAGCCATTTTTACCTTCTTGGTGGTAGTTTTGAATGCAGAAAATCCACTTTCTTTTTTTTCTTTTATTGTTCTGCTCTTGTTTCTACAGCTAAGACACCATTGCCAAAACCAAATTTAAGAAGATTTACTCCTATATTTTCCTTGAAGAGTTTTATTATATTAACTCAAAATTAGAATTTTGAGTCCATTTTACATTGTAAATGATGTTAGGTCAAGTCAACTCCATTCTTCACTTGTGGTTATCTAGCTTTCCCTGCACTGTATTTTGAAATGACCATTCTTTCTTCAGCTGGATATTCTTGACACCTTTATGAAAAATTAAAGCTGGATATGGTAGTTCACACCTTAAAACCCAGCACTTGGGTTGCCGAGACAGGCTAATGCCTATGAATTCTAGGTCACCCTGGGTTACATAGCGACTTCCAGGCCAGCCAGGGCTACATAGTGAGACACTATATTAGTTACTTTTTGTTTCAGTGATAAAACACCATGACCAAGGCAACTTATGAAAGAAAGATTTGGGCTTACAGTTCCAGACGATCAAAGTCCATAATGATGGAGACAGAGGGCAGCAATGAACTAGTAAGGAGGCTGGAATAGCAAGCTGAGAACTCATATTTAATCTGCATGCTGAAATCAAAGAGACAAAGAACACCAAATATGGCACAAGTCTTTGAAACCTTAAAGCCTTCCTCCCGTGATGTACTTCCTGCAGTAAGGCCATACCTCCTAGATCTCCCCAAGCAGTGTCATCAACTGGGGACCCGGTGTCCAAATACATGACCTGTGAGGGGCATTCTCATTCAAACCACCACAGAACTTGTCTCAAAACCAAAATCATCAGTTAAGCTAGGTGTGATGGCACACACCTTCAATGCTAGTACTCAGGGGGCAGATATAGGCAGATCTCTATGAGTTCAAGGTCAGCCTAGTCAGTCTGGCCAGGGCTGCATTGGGAATCCATATCTCAAACAAAAGTTAACACATAGGTTTATTTCTGGGGTCTTGATTCCATTACACTCATCCTCTTGTCAATACCATACTGTTTTGATTGTAAATTTTGAAGTTAGAAATCTGAGTCCTCTATGTTTATCTTTTCCAAAATTGCTTTGGCCATATTGGAAAGCCTATATATACTATATTATTCTACTTAGATGACATTCCAAAAAGAGAAAACTGTAGAGATACTGAAACAAATTGTTTCCCAGAGATTGAGGGCAGAGGAGCTTTGGCAAAGAAAAGCACAGGAGATGTTTTGGGGGTGATTACACTATCATACATGATTCTGTAACATTAGGTTATTAGAGCATTTATTAGACTACTATAACTTTAGAGAAGCAGAGAGAACCTTACTGGATGGAAACTTTTAAAAACCAATTAGGAGATCAAAGATCTCAGACTGTGCTCAAATAATATAGTTAAGTTACAATTGTATTGTATGAAAGAGACTTGCTGGAGGAAGTGAGCAAGTTGACAGGAAAAGATGGTAACACAGCAATTATGGAATAGTGACAGCAAAGGAGTATGGCACTATCTTTTGGATGACAGTTTGCTTCCTATGGGGATACGGATTAAAACTTTGGAAACTACTCTCTGTTTGGAATTCAACAATTAAGTAAATGAATGGTGCATGGTTGGAGCCAGGTTTTTCACTTTTGGAATGGTAGGTTACAGGTAAACAAAGGACAGAGTCTAGCCCGATCATTTTGTAATGAGTTAAAGTTAAGAAACATCATGAACCCATGCTTAGCTTAATAGCAATACATAAACATTTGTAGATAGGTGAAGATACATAGACTAGTCCATATGAATTCATTTCCTTACTCTATCATCATACAGAGCATAAAAGCAATGACCCTAGTAGCAATGAGCCTACCTAGAGTCAGATCTTACCTTCTATCCTGTTCTCCAGTACAAAAGCCTTTTTAAAAAAATGGTATTTTTAGAACTTGGGCTGGAAATACACAATATGAACTTTGAACATCCTGAAGTGCCAGAAAGGAAATGTGTACATGCAGACACCCCCCCAATGCCCACACATATAACAAATATTACAGAGATGTCAACTGAAAGAGTCCTTTGTGGCCAGGGTACAGCAACTTGTGCATCAAAGTAAATAGTGTTGGATTAGAAGCCAAATACTAAAATAAATACCTATCAGTCCATACTTGAAATGACTTCTCATTTCAAGAGTAGGGGTTCACTTAGTGACTCATTCCAACACCATAGAAAGGGGGGTTGGGTGGAGAAACAACCTTAAGCTGTGTAAGAGCCTGACAAACACTGATTCAGTGGACCAACCATTAACCACACTGATGAACAGGGTGATAGTAAGCACCTCTGAAATAATATTTTTCTTTATATATTTATATGTGTGTATGTGTGTGTGAGAGCACATGAAGATCAAAAGGAGACTTGGTTCTCTCCTTCTACTGTATGGATTTCAAGGATAGAACCTATGCATTCAGACTTGGTGACAAGTTGCTTTACCCACGGAGCCATCTTGCAGGCCAGTACCTTAGGTATAACAATGCTGCCTTATAATTATGGTCTTCCTAATTTAATCAGGAAATGTCAGCTAAATCTCAACCGAGGAAGACCAGCCTACAAAACACTTGAATCTTCAAAACTATCAAGGGTTATCATAGACAAGGAAAGCCTGAGAAAGTGTCACAGTTAGAGGAACACCAGACTATTAAATTTAATATGGTACTTCAGATGTGTTCCTGGCACAGAATAAGATATGTAAAACCCAGGGAAATTTGAAATTTTTATGGAATTCAATTAATAATCACAAATCCAATTAATTAGAAAAAAGAAAGATTACTTAATATTAAGAGACAAGGCCAATGAGATGACTCAGCAGGTTGGAGTACTTGCTGCACAAGCTGAACACCTGAAGTTGATCACCAGAGTCCAGAGTGGAAGGAGAACAAGATTCCTGAAAGTTGTTCTTTGACCTCCACACACCCACTATGGCATGAGCACACCCATAAGCATATGTGACACCATGCGTATGTTACACACACACACACACACACACACACACACACACACACACAAATCATGAAGTAAAAAATGTTAAAAACACAAATGCCAACTTTATCTGTCTCAGTTCTAAGCTGGAAATATTTCACCTGTATGAATTTTAGCTGTCTTCAATTGCCTTTTCAGGCTACTTTGGAGTATTCTACATTGTTTCCCAAATCTGGTTCAGCATAGACTTCTGTTCTCAGTAGGCAACCACTTCCTATTCCTCTAATTCTTTTCTGAGTTTTCAACCCTTTAATTTGTTATTTCTTAATAAGGAAATATATTTTAAAAGAAACATGCCACAGAAATCCCTGCTGACTTCCTTAGTTTTTCAGATCGGTTAGCAGAACTTTTAGATGATCGGCAGAGCACTTCTCTACGGGAGGGAGTCCACCTCTTACTGGGAAGTGTTCCTGCTATCTTTCCATATCATTAGCATATTCATCTGTGGTGGGAGCAGGAGGCCAGTTCCTTTAAACTCACAATAATATGTAAAAAAGGACTCCTCTTCTGTAGATTGGGAATATACCAATATTGTGAAGTTCCTCCCAGTTGTCATAGTAATCTTTAGGCATGTAACTGATACCAATTTCCTAACATAATTGACAAGATAGAATGGGGCAGGGACAGGATGGGTATTGTGGAAGGTGGCACTGTGCATTCCAGGCAGAACGACACTTCTGGTACACTAGGGGACTGGAGTGTTCTAGACACAGTGCAAACACAGAACATGGTGAGTGAGACACTGTAAGAAGTGAGGTGGGTTTCGTTGGGAGTTTGGGGCTGTCAGGTCTTGAAGGGCATATTGAGCACACTGGAATTTTCTCTGAGGACCATGGTAAATTATCTGTTCTCTTTCGCCACTTTTCTTGTTTGAGGTAAGGAACGAAGGAGCAGAATCTCTTTAGACCAGTTTATAAACAGGCCCATTATGGTCCTCTCACAAGTAGTTGTGGCTTTTGAACCTTATCTTTGCTTTGCCTAATTTCTCCAAGAATACTGCTAATCTGATCACCCTGGATTCCTGATGAGATTTCTTATCACTTACCACTCTGTAGTGACCCATTATGACCCTGGTCTGGGCAGCAAGATTCCTGTCCAGTAGGTCATTTTCTTTCTCTTGGTTTTTCTTGTTAATTTCCATCTGTTTGTCCTACATCCCTTTTCCTTTGCTATAAATTGCCACTTTTCCTTGTTTTATTTGAAGTTCAGCCAATATCTCTTACCTCAAGATAGCATCAGAATAGTCCTTACAGCTAATAAGATGACCTCGAATGACCTTTGTATTTACATTTTAATAATCATTATCAAAATTTTTATTTATTTATTTTTTATTTTGCCTTCAGGCCGCAGTTTCTCCTCCCTCCTCTCCTCCCAGTCCCTTCCCCCCACCCCTCTCTGTTCCCACCTCCCAGTCCACTCCTGTTCAGGAAAGTGCAGATCTCCCATGGATATCAACAAAACACAGCATATCAAGTTGCCGTAAGACTAAGCACCTCCCTAAGTATTAAGGCTGGGCCAGGTGACCCAGTAGGAAGAAAGGGTCCCAAAAGCAGGCAACAGAGTCAGAGACAGCCCCTCCTCCTATTGTTAGGAGTCCCAAAAGTAGACCAAGCTACCCAACTGTAACATATATGCAGAGTAGCTTGGTCAGTCCCATGCAGGCTCCCTAGTTGCCGATTCAGTCTCTGTGAGCCCCTATGAGCCCAAGTTAGTTGATTCTATTTTTTCTTTAACAGAAGATTCCTGTTTTAGACCCATGGCAAAATCTCCCATCTACACTCTGGACCTAATTTTTTTTTTGGTGTTTTTGTTTGTTCATTTATTTATTTATTTTTGTTTTTATGAATTGCCTTTGCTCTGCTGTATTAGCACTTGTTAAATAATTAGTGATGCATTGAAATTTGAAAATTTTCTACATAATTTTCATTATGCTTATTTTTTATCTTAAAAGCCGTATTTTCCTTTGGTGATTATTTGCTTGTTTAACTGATATCTTTCTTTGTTCTCTTTTCATACCTGTTTCCTAATGACAGTCTATTGTTTGGGGTTTTTTAAACCATTTTTGTCATGTCTGTATGTTATGTATGTGCATTTGTATGTATGTATATATATATGTAAGACAGGGTCTCGCATTCAAGTCTAGAATTCCCCAATATGGCTGCTCTTGTTGACCAGCTTGCTCTTGACTCCTCTATGTTCATTCAAGGCTGGAATTATAGACAGCCCATTATGCCTGGCCACCATTTTTATGTTGGCTCTGAATTCTGGTCCTCTTGCTTATATGGCAAGCGCCGTAACCACTGAGCCATCCCTTCAGCCCCATAATCTACTTTTTCTTTTCTTTCATTTCCCATTCATGGTATGAGTTGTAGGCTGTGCTTCACAGAATTCTCTCCTCCAAGGTAACTGTTGTCAACTTCATAATCCACACTCAGATGGCCAATGCAGTCTATCCACTTCAGTCCTTCTCACACTTGTACTTTCTGCTGATCCATCCTTTAGTCTCCTTGTTCAGCTTCTCAATCTATTTTTCTTAACTCTGATAGGTCTTTGTTAGCTTACTGTTTTTCTATTTAGCAATGTGTTTCATTATTAACCAACATCCTATTTTGTATATATTTATATTCTAAACATTTAAATTAAGTGGTTGGGGGCTGGAGAGATGGTTCAGTGGTTAAGAGCATTGACTGTTTTTGCAGAGTCCTAAATGTGGTTCCTAGCACCCTCTAGTTCCAGGAAATTCAGTACCCTCTTCTGACCTCCAAAGGCTCTTGTATTTATGTGGTATAAACACACACTCTCTCTCTCTCTCTCTCTCTCTCTCTCTCTCTCTCTCTCTCTCTCTCTCTCGCACATACATGAATGTAAAATAACTAAATATTAAAAATCAGTTAATTCAGTTAATTAAATGATCAGGTTCATACTCATAGCTTTAATTATTGTTGAATAACCCAACTCCCCCAGTCTTTAAGCTGTATATCTCACTTGAGTGTAAATACAGTTACATTATACAAACGTGTGTGTGTTTAGTTAAATTGTTTGTATTTACATATTCGAGATATCTGAAGCTCAACATATCTCCAGTTGTGGGGTTTACTTTGCAATGCATGTTCCTAGTATTCGTAGAGAAGTTGTTATCTAGCTACAAAAGCTAGTCAAAATTTGGATATCTCATTTTTTTCTTTCTGACCTCTAATAGTAAACTTTGTCTATTCTCTTTATTAATTATTTAAAGTCTGACACCTCATCTCAAACCTCACTATGCACAGTATTCCTGTCTTGGTTCAGGTTGTTATTTTTATTGCACAGTTTACTAAAGCATATGGCTAATTCTTACTCCTCTAAATTTCAATTACATGATTATTATGAATGTCTTGCTTCACAGGCTATGGAGATTGTCCACTGATATATTTACTGATATGCTCATAAGAGGAAAATATTAAGTAGAGAGATTAACCATATCTATCAATCAAAAGGTAGCCAACATAGGTAATGGTCTTCGAGATAAAATGCTAGTTCTGTCTTTCAAAGAAAGTAGATGATGCCTTGTATGCAGCTGTCAAAGTGAAGCATAGCCAAGCAGCCTAAAAGTAGGAACCACTGCAGTAGGAAAATAGAGACATCAGGGTATGACTGGGCTCAATTCCAAGTATAACAAAAACAGCTGGGAGTTTATAACAACGAGCAGGATGAGGGCCAGATCAGTGGATGGAAACTTACAGGTAACAAGATAGATACAAGAGTTGAGTGATTCTCACTAAACTCAGTTCTGGCCGAAAGCAGGCCAGGGTAGTCAGGTGTTAAGGATTGGAAATTTGATCAGATATTACAGTACATCAGATATCAAGGGCAAGGACCTCTCTACTGATTTATGGAGATTTTGCTAAAATTGGATTATACAGGCCAAGCAGGGATGGGCTCCAAGGTTTAGCCCTTGTTGAGAAGAGAGCTCATTGCACCCTGAATAAACCTTGGTCAAGGAGAGTCTATGTCAATATACCAATTGTCAATAGTATTCATAGTTCTAGTTCTACTGGATAAATGACCAATCAATACAGTAAATAAAAATGAACTTCAGAAAAATGAGGATCAATTGTTCAAGATTTATTTATTTATTTATTTATTTATTTATTTATTTATTTATTTATTTATTTGTGTGTGGTGTGTCACAGTATGTGTGTAGGTCGGTGGCTAACTTTTAGTGTCTGTTCTCTCCTACTGTGTGGCTTCTGAGAGTTGAACCCAGGTCTTTAGGTGTGGCAGCAAGCACCTTTATCCACTGTGCCATCTTGCCAGCCAAGATCAAGAATTTAACTAACATATTTCTGACAAAGATTGATTTAAACATCCAAACTTATTATTTTGACAGTTTTTTGTTTGTTTTTGTGGTAGGTTCTTACACGGTAGCCCATGCTGGTCTGTAATGCCCTATGGAGATTAGGATGGCCTTCAACTCATGAAAAATTCTTCTTCTGACTTATCCCCCTCAGTGCTAGGATTACAGGCATGGGCTTTTTAAAACCTTTTAAAATGAGATACATTGTCACACACATTTCACATGCCTTATAAATCAGGCAAAACAGAAATATGTGCTCTTTTTCTTACATATTCTATTTTTTTAATATGTAATCTTTCCTAAACTGAGACTTCATGCAAGATATTCATCCCTTTCTAGCATGCTGTTACTAACTTTGTAAACTCTTGAAGTATCATTCAAGACCTACCTTAACATTACCTTTTCCTCAGAGCTTTCTCTTGTCCAAGAGTTAGGCTTAAGTGCTCCACCTTCTGTGTTCCCATGGGCTCCTGACTGTACATCAGTGGAGCATGATGTACATGATTTATAATGTGCTGCAATTTCTAGTTTACATGCTTGCCCTCTTCAAGACCTTGCACTATAAGTAGAAAATAGGATTGTTACAGTCGTCACTGTACTCAGATTCTCCCTCCAACCTGGCAATATATGCTGTATATTGGTTGAATGAATGGATTAATGAATGAAAGAGCCAGGGCTTTAGGTAGACTTATTTATAACATTTGGCAACCAGTGCATACAACTGCTAAATCCCAAATCTCTATTTCTGTATGAAAGAAGGAAGTAACACCTGCAATTGTTATTCTTGGGCAACCCTGGGAAGTATCAGTTTCATAAACAAAGAATGCATGCTGCCTAGCAATATTCGAGTGAAATTCTAAAAGGTTTTTTTATGATTGAAACAAACTCCTTCAAGTTGCTTCTGTGGAAGGTAAGTTCTCATCATTCTGAATTGATTTCTATCTCATCAGGCACCTGAATCATTCTATAGCAGGGGATGCAAAAATAAAATAACACCCAGAACCTGAGTGAGCCTCTTCATGGAGAACAGAAAGATCTGAATCAAGTGCCCATAATTACAATTCTTTTTTCTTTACTCAGTAGAAGGCAGATGACTACAAGATAGCATTTGCCATTCCTACATGAGGTCTGGAGGTAGAGCCAGGGGAGTGAGATAAGAAAACATTTTCAGGCTGATACTGAATGTCAACAGGAGAAAAAAAAAGCCAGAATCAGTGTAATGTGAATAAAGAAAAAATCACAGAAAATATTATATGTGTGAAGAGATATATGAACATTTATTTCAGAAAGTAGATAAACATCCTGGAAAACAGCTATTTCATATGTTTGTGTGTGGTGGTAGGGATGATAAAAAGAAAAAAGAAGACTGTAATGATAAATATTTTCTAGATAAGTAGGTAAATGGAATTAGTTAGGAAATATAAGTAAAGACAGAGTTATATATTTTAAGGTAGATTGTTAAGTAAATGTAAAATAGACACAGTCAGGAAGTAAAATAACATTGCAGACAATTACATTGAAAGGACAAAAGCTTGGGAAAAGGGCATCAGGATTTAAAGCTTTTTTAAAAAAGTTCCTTTACTGTCGTTTTAGGAGGATCATAAGAAGGAGAGTGTCAAATGCTTGCTGCAGTCTCTGTTAACAAAGACATCTCTCTTTGCTTCTGAGGAAGAAAATGGTATTGTTTGAGCAGAGAATAGGACCTGAGCACTAGTGAGTGATCATGAGCCCCACCCCATCCACAAAAACTATCCATTATTGAAAAGGGTTATTTTTATCTAAACTGCTGATAGGGAACTCTTGGCTGGATAGAACAAGTCCCAGAAACTCCTGTAGTCAGATGTTTCTCTCTCTCCCTCCTGTTTTTAAATGCCCAGCAGCCTCTTTTCCAAATAATTGACTTGGGGGCTTAATAAAAATTATAAATACTTGGTCAATAGCTCAGGCTTATTACTAACTATCTCATATTTTAAGTTGACCCATATTCCTTATTTATGCTCTGCCACATGGCAGTACCTTTATTAGCATGGCACATTCATTTCCTGCTCCCTCTGTATCTGGCTGGTGACTCCAGACTCCACCCTTCTTCCCAGCATTCTCAATTTGGCTTTTCCACCTAACTTTTTCCAGTTCAGCTATTGGCCAGTCAGCTTCTTTATTAAACCAATCATAGCAACACATCTTCACAGTGTACAAAAGAGTTATTCCACAGCAAACTGCTACTTGTGGTCTTTAAATCTTACTTTGTTGAACCTGTGCACATGTTGTTTGCAGCTCAAATGATGTCGTTCTAGTGTCTGATGCTTTGTATGGACCTCTTTGTCTTTAAGAAGGTGATGGTATGTTCTCTTTGTTGTCAGTATACTGACATTTTCTAGTGATATTTCTTGCTTTCAAACTTTCCATCTACTGTACTGTGCATTTAGTGGCTCTTCATGTCCTTCAGTTCAAGGATTATTTTTGAACTAATTCTTTGAAAGCTTATTTTTCTCTTTCTTGGACTTACATTAATCATATTTTCTAAAAACTCTTTCTTTTTCTCTAAAAATGGACACCTGGAATTGACACTTCTGGTCCTGAAATGAAATAGATTTGCATTTGTGGTGGTTTGAATAAGAATGACCCCCATTGGTTCATATATTTTAAAACTTAGTCACCAGGGAGTGGAGCTATTTAAAAGGATTAGAAGAATTAGGAGGCATGGCCTTATTGGAGTATGTGTGGACTTTTTGAAGGAAGTGTGCCAGTGTGTGTGTATGTGTGTGTGTGTGTGTGTGTGTGTGTGTCTGTCTGTCTGTCTGTCTGTCTGTCTGTGTTTCTCTCTTTCTCCTTTCCCTCTCAGCCTGCAGATCAGGATGTAACTCTTAGCTACTGCTCCAGAGCTGTGCCTACCGCCATGCTCCCTGCCATAATAATAATTGGAATAAGCTTCTGAAATTGTAAGTAAGCCTCCAATTAAATGCTTTTTTTCATAGGAGTTGCCTTGGTCATGATTTCTCTTCACAACAATACAACAGTGAATGAGACAGCATTTTAGAAAGGGACTGCATATTCCCTGTGCTTGTTTCATGAATGGACTATGTTCTCTTACAGAAATGAGGTTATTAGCTATTTCAAAGAATCTTTCAGTGGAGTTGCCCTTTTATTTTGCTTTCTGTCATTCTGGGTAAATGCTTTACTCAAGTGTCTGGTGATCCTTCTGTCAGTCACTTCTGAGGGTAAGATGATACATTGCTGATTAAAAGCTGTGTGCACAAGAGCTTTTAGGTGCTTGGCCATTTCCATTGGTTAGACAGAACTATAGTTCTATTTCATTTGAGTATTCCAATGTGCCAGCATTTGGCTATTTTTATTTTTTTCTTTTCTTGAATAAATATTTTTTCCATAAGTAACTTCTGATCTCTTATGTATATGTATGGAGGAAGGAAGGTTTTAACCCTCAGCAATATGGAAGCTGAAAGGGAAAGGGAGTGGCATTAAATTGTTTAATTTCATCATTTATCTAGTCTTCAACTAAATAAGCTTATTTGTTTGTTTGTTTTTTGATATTGGGGACTCATGTATGCCAGGCTGTCCTCAAACTCACTAAGTCTTGAGGATGACCTTGAATTTCTGATGCTCATGCCTCTATCTTCCCAGTGGGGCAACATGCCCAGTTTATTCAGTACTGGGATTGAACACAGGACTTCATGCATGCTAGGCAAGTGTTCTCTCCTAACTGAACCACATCCCTAATCCCATCAGTTGCCTATCCTGTGTTCTTTATGACTCCACACTGAATCCCTCTACTTTATGTCTTCCTCACAAGTAACTTTAAATGTGCTGAGGTGGAGGGAGGGTTGGGTAGGCATCTGTGGAAGATGGAGAAGGAGATGTCTATATGTAATTGCTTCTTTTGGATTCTTCTTAGTCTTTTCCCTTTCAAGACCTTTTGCAGTATCTCAAGCTAAGTCTATGTGTATTGATGTCATGTCTAGCTTGGCTGCATCTCTCTTTCTCATTGGCAAATTTACTTCCATTTGTCCATTTATTTTCCCATTCTCTACTTGAGAATTTATTTCTCTTCCAAACTGAGAGAAATGCATGGAAGGTGGGCATTAAGTATGTTTGGCCCATTTGTCTAGTTAATGTTTACTCTCAACTCATTTTGAAAACCTTTGTGCATCCATAAAAATGTAAAGACTAGAACAATTATCATATATCCTTCATCAGACTTTTAATTGTTAGCTTTGGCTATTGTTTTGTTTCTGTTTCTGCTTCTGTCTCTTGATTTTGGCCCAGCTTAGCATACATACATACATACATACATAAAATTATGATCCATTTTTGTTGGCCTATTTGAAAGTAAGTTACAGATATGATGAACTATATATACATGCATGGCTTCAAATCCCCCAAGAAGAAAAACATCTTCTTCTTAAATTCAGTATCAATTTCATACCACAAACAAAAAGCAAACACAATGATCAACTAATATCAACTAATGTCCAATTCATATTAAAAGTTTCTCAGTTGTCACTAAATGTTATTTTGTTGTTGTTGCTTATTTGTTTAGATATAAGATCAATAAAAATAACACATTGACTTTGGATGCCCTCTCTCTTTAGACATTTTAAATCTATGGAAACCCTGCCAGTTTTTGCTGTTTGTGGAAGGTCCACATTTGACAATTGGCTAATGATTTCCTAATGGTGTCATCATGCTTGTACCCTTATCTCCTGGCCTTCTTGAGATCTGAGGGCAAGTCTGAGGCATCATATAGTTTGTGTTCAGCCTTATTGACCAGAATACTTCTTGAGTTGAGACTATGGAGCTAGGTATAATCGCGCATGCCTGAGCTGTTTGGTGGTGGCGCATGCCTTTAATCCCAGCACACGAGAGGCAGAGGCAGGCAGATCTCTGTGAGTTCAAGGCCAGCCTGGACTACAGAGTGAGTTCCAGGAAAGGCACAAAGCTACACAGAGAAACCCTGTCTTGAAAAACAAAAAACAAAAAAACAAATAACAACAACAACAAAAAAATTATGCATGCCCCCTGATGGTGGTACAACTGTTGCATGTTGGAGGCATCATTCTGACCTTAAGACCCAAAATGTAGGCCCCCAACACTTTCTAAAACAGAAATACAGACCTAATCCATCAAAGACCTAGTCCATAGTTCCAGGAAAGTCCCTAAATGCACTAACATTGCTTTTTTGGCTTCTGTAGTTCTGCTTCTTGATAACTGTAGTGTGACAACCAGGATGTGGCTTTTGTGCATAAAAGACAAGGAGATATAGGGCTCTGGGGCAAGTTCTCTGTGCAGCAGGCTAGCAATACAGAATTTCTTTTCAGGGGCTGGAGAGATGACTTGGCAGCTATGAGCACTGACTGCTCTTCCAGAGGACCTGGATTCAATTTCCAGCACCCACATGGCAGCTCACACCTGTCGGTAACTCCAGTTCCAGGGCTTCTGACACCCTCACATAGACATGCATGCAGGCAAAACACCAATGCACATAAAATAAAAATAAGGTATATAAATTTCAAAAAAAGAAGAGTTTCTTTAAAGCTTTAACAGTGCCAGTGTGGTGGTAGTCTCTGGTGGGTTTACCTTGAAACATAATCTCAGTATTTGGGAGGTGTAATCAGGAGGATCAGGAGTTCAAGGTCATCATTGGTATATAGTAACTTCAAGGCCAGCCTGGATTATGTAAGACTTTGTCTAAAAACCAAAAAAAAAAAAAAAATTAAAAAGGGTGATGCTGTGCAGTTATGGAAGGTTAGGAGACACATGCCATGAGGTCAAGTTGTCTCAGTCTTAGTGCTAAATTCAATGATGTAATTAAGGCAAGGCATAATAGATCTGTGATAAATGAACCACTTCCTTTGAAATAATGGTCTGTCAGGTGATTCATTGAGAGACTATGAATTACATATTCCTTGGTCACCTGTCATCTAGTTAACATAGAATCAATTCATGATTCTTACATAAGTCAGTTTGGAAAATTGTGGTGGTAAAATGGTAATTTTCTAATTCTCACAGTTCATTTTTATTCATTCACCAGATTCTTCCCTAAAGAGCTCTCCCTTTTTACCATGATTACATGTATGTGTGAATGGTTATGGACTCAGAATTTGTTCAAATAACATTAATTAATTTATCTCACTAGGTAGCCCAGGCTGACCTCAACTGTATGGCAATCCTTCTGCCTCCGTCTCTCATGTGCTAGACCACATGCACATGCCCCCACTACCAGCTCTACATTCAATCTTGACACTTGTTCAGAAGAGTAATAGTGGTGCTTAAAACTCTTGCAGGATCTTCTGAAGAACCAGAATTTAATTCTTTTTTTACTGTTTGACCGTTCCCCTTAATTACCCACCTGCATCTAATCTTCCTTGTAATTGTGTGATATAATCTTAAAACCTTTTATGGCTTTTTCCCCTGAAACTCTATAGTTATTGAAGTATATTTTATTACGGTTTCACAATTGTCTCTTGGTACCCTAATGTGCATGTTAAGATGTGGGCCCCTTATCTTTTCAGTGTGTACTTTTCCGTAAAACTAGCTCTATCAATCATGATAGTGCTCACCAGAGGCCAGGAATTTTCTGTGATTGTGGTTTGGGAAATGTTTTTCTTCTTCCTTCAAAGAGAACAGCAACTTAGCAAGATAATTGATCTGCAGTAAGAAAACAGCCCCTAAGTGCTCTGGATGTATTTTGCTAGACTCTTTCCTTCTCACCCTTGACCCTTAGGTCTCCTCTCATTCTAGCTGCATGGGTTTAAAGTTCTTTAAATTTATAATCTGAAAAACTAAGAAACCCTGTCTTCATTGGATCTGATGATGAGAGACATGTTATATCCATCTCCAAGTCGAGGATACTGCCTCTTGTCACTCCAGGAAAATTGTTTTATATTAATTTCTTTAGTTTTGTAATCGAGGTAGATGCTTAAGTTCTCACATCTGCTTGGCCTCACAGTATTCACAGACTGGGTTTACATCTGTGCCATTCCTCAGGTGCTGTTCTCTGATGCTTTGTATGATTGACGTCTGTTCTAACAGTGGAATGCATCCTGACAGGTAGGTACCAGTTCCACACAGCAGTGCAACACTGTTGAGATCTTCCAGGCATGGCAGCCTCACATTAATCTTCAGACAAATGCCAGTCCCTGATGACATTGCAGTTATCATTGTTAACTGAGAGATATTGAAACAACTAGTTTTTTTTTAATTATTCAGTTTACAAAACTGTATTTTTGGTCTGTGTCATTTCTAAATTTTAGTTATAAAATATTCCCACACTTTTCTTTTTTTATATGTAGTTTCATGCTATGTAGTTCTGGATGGCTTAGAACTCTGTGTATAGCCCAGGCTGGCCTCATATTGGTAGCAATTCTTCTATCTCTAATTTCCAAGTTCTAGGATTGTAGATGTGTACTACCTACCATGTCTTTCTTGTCTTTTACAAAATTTTTTCCTTATGAAAAAAGTAATGATAGTATTTTCCCTTAATAATTTTTTTGGTTTTAAATCATTTTATTGCTATGTAATTACATACAGGAGGTATCAGCTCCTTATGCATGGATTTTTAAAATAACTGCACAGCCAGAAATTATATATTGGATGTAATCTACAAAATGCAAATTAAAATATTAATTACATTAATTTAATATAATATGGGAGATTGAATTAACACTCATTTGTTTTTGTTGTTGTTTGTGTGTTTGAGATCAGGTTTCTCCATGAAGCCATGGCTGTCCTGGATCTCACTCTGTAGCCCAGGCTAGCCTCAAACTCACAGAGATCTGCCTGCTTCTGCCTCCTGAGTGCTGGGATTAAAGGCGTGCACCACCACTGCCTGGCTCATTAAAACTCTCATTTGGTTTAAAAAAAGATATATAATAACTTGAGGGGGATATCTCAGTCTATAAAGGACCTGTTATACAAACATGAGGACCTGCATTCAGATCCCAAGGACCCAAATAATATCTGGAAAGCTCCATGTTCAGTAAGTGAGACACTGTCTCACAAAATGTTAGAGAACAGTTGAAGGAGCTGCCCAACATCAGCCTCTGGCCTCCACATACATGCACACTCACCTACACACCTGTGTGCACCCTCACAAACACACACAGATATCACAGAAACATATCTTAAAAGGAAGATACAACACTTCTCAAAATTTTAAAATAAGAGGGAGAAAAATAAACTTGTGAAGATTAAAGTCTGGGGACACTGATCTTGTGTCATTTTCCCCAAAGTTAATGTTTACATCTCTTGGCTTGTGAAAATTTTGCCCGTATCATTTCTCTAGGGATTGAGATCTGAGGTTTGATTTTATCTTGTGAGTTATTTGCTTTGATCTATGCTGCTACTCCCAACAATTCTTCATTTCAACCACACCATTCAGCTCTTGTATACTTTTCTCACTGATGTTGTCTGCTTCATGTTTCTCTGGTCACAAAGGTCACCAGGCAGGTCAATAGTAATAGGCAGCCTATAATAACCAACTAGATTTTTCTGGCTGTTGTATTGACATACCATTAGGTATTCCTCACTCTACGAGCTCTCCTCTGATTGTTTCTAGAGGTCTCTGGGGAGTGGCCCACCTGTGAGTGTTAATGAACCTCTAGGCTCACTAATTATGGCCCCTCTGTGGTCCCCATCACAGGAACAGGTAGCTCATCACCACTGATGCTCACATCTCTGACTGTGAGATTTGGCTATAGCGCTGTGTTCTCTTACCTTTACAGATAAAGGAAGTAAATACTTTAAAGCTATAAATAATATTTAGTTATCTATAAATAGTAAGATAATGTCTATATAGTTGAAGAATCCAAAATAACTGTCAAAGACTCATCATATTAATTTTAATAAGGAGATATGTCAATTGTAAGACAAGGCAATTGGAGTCTGAAGTATAAACAATACACAGAGTCTCTCTCACACACACAATGTTATTGTATAAAATAATACGGTTTCACAATGAAAATATTGAAAACATTGATAAACATAAATAAAAGCAATGAATAAGTATTAATAGATAGGAGAATGAGTACATACTGATTCTGACTAGTTTTGGAAGGAAACTGGAAGCTAGGAAGTATGCTAATGTATTAGAATTAAACTAGTGGTGTGGTGATATTTTGTTTGTGATCTAACAAATAAAGCTTTCCTAAAGATCAGAGTGTGGAGTTAAGCCACTAGTTAGCCATAGAGGCCAGGCAGTGGTGTCACACACCTTTAATCCCAGTATTTGGGAGGCAGAGGCAGACAGGTCTTTACGACAGGAACTCACTCCCTTTCAGCTGAGGATTTTGTAGAGGTAAGAACTAGTGGCTGGCTGTTCCCTTCTCTGATCTTTCAGCTTTTACCCTGCTATCTGACCCCAGGTTTCTATTATAAGACCAATTAGGGTCCGTGCAACATAGTGGGAAACAACAAGCATCCAGCAGGAATAGATTGGGTGGAACTTTCATTGTCAAAGGTAACTGTGTTAGTTACTATTCCTGTTGCTGTGAGAAAATACTCTAACCAAGTTGATTAAGGGAAAAGGGGTTTATCTTGGCTCAGCATTTGAGATTACACTCCATCATGGCAGAGAAGTCACAACAGCAGAAGCTTGAGGCAGCTACTCCACATTGCATCTATAGTCATGAAGCAAAGAGCACCAATGCTTATGCCCAGCTTCTCCTTTTTATATAGAATAAGATTGAAACCCAAGGAGTGGTGCCACCCACAGTAAGCTGGTCTTTCCACCTCAATTAACCTATAAGATAATCCCCTGCAGTCATACCCAGAGGCCCCATCTCCTGGGTGGTTCTAGATCTCATCAGGTTGACAACTGAGACTAAATATCACATCAGTCAATAATAAAAGAAGCAAATAAAGAAAAGAGAACAAAGTTTGAAGCCAAAGGTCTTTCCATCAATGAAACTATTGTATCATCTTAAAAAAAGAAAGAAAGAATAAAGGAAAGTAGGAAGGAAGGGAGGGAGGGAGGGAGGCAGGCAGAATCTGACAGTTTTAAGTTAGTTTGTGACTTTGTGTTGGTCTCCATTCATAACTATCCTTGGCTGAATGCTTTTGTTATGTCCATTTGTAATCATCCTTGGCTGAATGTTTTTTGTTATGCGCATTCATAATTATCCTCAGCTGGATGCAGCCCAGGGCCAACAGGTTGGACACACTTTAAAACGCAAAGGAACATACTGGAAAAATGTGCATAGTAGTCAGAGCAGACCTGAAGATAAGACCCTTCTCTTTCCTGTGTAGTTAGAAGTCACTTCCACTGGTATTACAAATGCCAAGCTAATTCAGTGATTATTTCCCAGCAGATAATTCAGAGACTACACATAATTTTGATTATCACTCCAGCAAGATTTTATCTAGCAACAGAATGCTTCTAAATTTTATATTAAGAAAGAACAGACCAGACAGAACTGACAATGCATCAATGTACAGGTCCATTCTACCAAATGTTAGAGCAGGTTCAATACTAAGATGCTCTGCTCCCTGGTCTGCCATAGAATCTCCATAGATCACCAAAACAGAAGGAATTGCTAAACATTGTGGATAAAACCCTCACCATTAGAAAGGAAATGAAGACAAAAGAGCACCCCTAAGTGGCAACTGATACCTAGGTGATAATTTGAGAAAATTATTTAACTCTACCGCATCTCAGATTTATGTGTCTTGCCAAAAGAGTTCTAGAACAGAGTGGGTGAACATGACTGAAGTCAAATCTCAAACCTCTCAGGGGAAGATTATTTTCACATGCAACATTCTTTTCATGGTTTAAACTGAAAGTATAAGGACTCCAAGCTACATGGGTGTATATGTCTGTTCTGCCTCGTTTCTATTCTTCATTTTCCTATTTTTTTGGGGGGGGGGTTCGAGATAGGGTTTCTCTGTGTAGCTTTGCACCTTTCCTGGAACTCACTCTGTAGCCAGGATGGCCTTGAACTCACAAAGATCCGCCTGCCTCTGCCTCCCAAGTGCTGGGATTAAAGGTGTGCGCCACCACCATCCCACTCTTCCTCATTTTCACATGTCTGCAGACCTTGCCCAGCAGATTACAAGCTTTTTATAGAATTGGTACAAAACATAGCAAACATACAGAGCAACAAGTATAACATAGCATTTTAAAAGCACATAGTATATTTCAATTTCAAGGAAAACTAATATACATATTATAAATATGAATGTACACATAAACTTGCTTTTATGTGTGCAAGTGGGGAAAGGAATTCACTTAAGAAACTACAGATGTTTATTTATGGACAGTGGGATTTCCGGAGGACAGTTGTCCTCTTTTTGTTTGCTTTGGTTTTGGTTTTAGTTTTTTAAGAAAATATCTCACATTTCTCAGGCTATGTGGCTAAAGATGATCTTCAGCTATTATTGATCCTCCTGCCTCCACTTCTAGAGTGCTGGGATTATACCAGCACTCTAGAGTGCTTTTACCACCACATTTGAATAAATAGCTAGATTTTTTTCTTTTTACAATTTTAAAAATTAAATTTGTTTTTGACAATTTTATACATGTACAAAATGCATACTGACCAATCTCATGCTCACCCTCTCCCATTTTCCTACCACCCTTGTTTACTCAGCTCTTCTCCAGAAATCTCTTTCTCACATTCATGCCTGTTAGTTTTGTTTTGTGACCCAGGGCCATCTGGATGATCAGGATTTGGAGATATCTATTGGAGCCTCATGGGCTCAGGAATAGATACAATGGAAGACTCCCCCTTTTTCCAGACTCCATCAATAAATAATAGTTCAGCAGTATGGGGTAGAGCCCATGATCCTTTATCTGACCATGACTGATATTCTGCAGGGCTGGTATTGTGCAGGTCCTATGTAATAACTGTAGTTGCTATGAGCTCATTATCTTAGTCAAGATTCTAGTGAAGTAAATAAACACTATAACCATTGCAACTCTTATAAATGAAATAATTAGGGCTTGCTTACAGTTCAGAGGTTTAGTCCATTGTCATCATGCCAGGAAGCATGCTGGCATGCCGGTAGACATGGTGCTGGACAGTAGCTGAGAGTTCTACATCTGGATTGGCAGGCAGCAGGAATAGAGAGTGACATTGGGCCTGGCTTGAGCATTTTTAACCTCAAAGCCCACCCCCAGTGACATACTTCCTCCAACAAGGCCACGCTCCAATAGTGTCACTCCCTATGGGCCAATGGAGGCCATTTTCATTTAAACCACCACACTCATGATTGCAATAGTGCTTTGCAGCCCTTCACTCCATCTTCTCATTCTCATATCTGCTTCTGAATTCAATCTGCACTCCAACACCAAGAGAATCAGAATAAAAATGATCCTCCTATCGTGATCTAAACAGTTTTGATCCAATCTTCCCAAGAACTGTTTTAGACAGGCAGAGGGCATTGTTTTTACCAGAGAGTCTGTTTCATCACTGAGCCTGGCCTGTGAAATGAGGGAAATATTAGCACTTTCATAGTATCTTTTGAGAAATATACATAATGTGCCTAGCACATTTTGGCAAGTAATAAAAGATATATTCAATAGTAATATTAATAATCTATTATGATGGTTATATTGAAAGCTGGGATAAACTTGAGTTTTACCCTATCTACCAAGATGCTAAGACTGTGCATAAGAGCAAGGGTTTTAATAATTTTTAAATTTACTTTAAAATTATATTTGTTCACTTTATTTATTTATTTATTTGTGTGTGTGTGTGTGTGTGTGTGTGTGTGTGTGTGTGTGTGATGACCTTGAACTTCTAATCCTCCTACCTCCACCTTTTAAGTGCTGACATTGTAGGCATGCACCGCCCATGTGGGATTTATTCAGTTCTAGGAATGAACCCAGTACCTGATAAAAGCTAGACAAGCACTCTACCACCTGAACTATAGTCCAGGCCCCAAATTTACGTATGCATGTGTGTGAGTATGATGTATGCACAGAGGAGGACATGGGAGGAGGCATCCAGTGTCTTTTTAGACAGGATTTCTTTGCTGTGGGATGGTCTGTATGTCAAGTGTGTTGCTGATTGGTCAATAAATAAATCACTGATTGGCCAGTGGCCAGGCAGGAAGTATAGGCGGGACAAGGAGGAGAATAAAGCTGGGAAGTGGAAGGCTGAGTCAGAGAGACACTGCCAGCCGCCACAATGACAAACAGCATGTGAAGATGCCGGTAAGCCACGAGCCTTGTGGCAAGGTATAGATTTATAGAAATGGATTAATTTAACCTGTAAGAACAGTTAGCAAGAAGCTTGCCACGGCCATATAGTTTGTAACCAATATAAGTCTCTGTGTTTACTTGGTTGGGTCTGAGCGGCTGTGGGACTGGCAGGTGATAGAGATTTGTCCTGACTGTGGGTCAGGCAGGAAAACTCTAGTTACATTTCTTGCTGAATCTGGAGCTAGCCTGGTGGACAGCAAGACCTCATGGTCATGCTTTTTTAATGGATCCCTAGGATTCTAACTCAGGTCTTCTTATTTGTACAACAAGGACTCTTATCCAAGGGGCCATTTCTGTAGCTCTCCCAGTTTCAACCTTTAGATTTTGAGGGTAAACAAAGTTTAGCTTGACAAAGTAGAACTGAGGCTTGTTTTGAGAAATGCTGAAGTCTTCTTTCCATAACGAAAGGCCTTGGGCAGTGAAATTTCCAAACAAATTGAAGAAGGGCTGTTTGGACATGTGGAGGAAAAAGTGACAATGAGAAGCATGAGCCTGAAAGAGCTTATACGCTCATAAGCACAAGAGCTTCCCTTCAGAGGGTTTCTATAGTATACAAAGGGTGCAGAAAAAGTTTGAGATGTAAGAGTGGAACAGAGCTTGGCATGGTGGTGCACAAAGGTAATCTCAGCATATGGCAGGCAGAGACAGGAAGATCTTGAGTTCTAGGCCAGATTGGGCTACATAGCAACACTCGATTTTGAAATTTTGGTGGGGCACAGATACTTCTGTGAGATACTGATTTCACCTTCAGCAGTGGAGTCCTATCCACATGCTCATGGCCCTGGGTGGCATCCTGGCATTATAGCAATTGGACATCGTAAGAGTGGTGCACATCTGTAATTCTAGCACTCCCAGGACTCAGGAGGCAGGGGCATAATCAGAAGTTCAAGATCATCCTATATAAGGAGTTCAAAGCTATCTTGGGCTACATGAAACCCTTACTCAGAAAATAGGCAATATAAAAGAATGAAAAAGATGATTCACAGAATCGGAGAAGTATTTAAAAATCATATTCCTGACATGGCTCTAATATCGGGGTCATATACAAATGATGAGAATAAAATTTACATTGGATTTTTTTTTTATCAGATTCATTTAATGCAAGAAGACATCACCCTTACTGAGAGATGTTGGAAGCATTTCCATTTGACATAGAAGCAGAATACTGTGTGTTCCCACAAGAAGGAAAATTCATTCCATATTAATGTATTCGGTGTAATTTCAGTGAAATACAGAATATGTTACAGAAATTATCAGACTATTCCTAAAACTTGTATGGCAAAATTGAGGACCCAAAGTAGCAAGCCATTCTTTTATAAGACAACAGGGGAAAATGCAGAGTTTATTGCCATTGTGAGAATTGGGGAGCAGGTGAAGTTCTCAGTGAATGTGTATGGTTGACATTAGCATAGCCCTGTCAGGGACCCCAGTGTCTCAGACCCATGGGAATGACAAGGCCTTCCCTGGGTCAGAGTGTAGATGTTGACTGTATGTGCAGAAAGGATCAACCACAGCAGTTGACTGCATCCTGAGACAGTCATCCTTACAGAGACCCCCTGCTGAGCTGAGCTTAGGCTCTCTCTTGTTTCAGCAGTATACAATGAAGATGTACACATGCTGAGTTTCAGGGATGCTGCTTCCTCTCCATCTCAGTGCATGGCCTACCAGATTCCAGCTTTTCTGTGCCTGTGTCTTTTCATCATTTCCCACCGCAGTCAGTTCAATCCCAAAGCTGTGCAGGTCATGGCAGTGATTAATTTATGTCAAAAAATTGCTATTCCTAAAGAAGAATAAACATTATTATTTATAATTAGTTATCTTCTAATTTATTAATCCTTGAAATCTAGGATTTATTTAAATATTAATAACATTCTGCTGAACACTATTACACAGCATGTATAAAATTAATAAAGAAAATTTATTCACTAAACAGATTGTTTCCCCAAACATTTAAATGTTGATTTTGAACTTAATCAAACACTTCTAAATATTTAATTAGAATTCCTTGAATGTAGAGGAGCTTCTTAAATGCTCTTAAATCTATCAAAGCTCATATGCAGTATGATTACTGTAAAGCTAACCAGAATGCACATATGCAGGGTGTACAGGTGGATTATACAAGTTCTTCTTACCATATATATTAGGTCCTTTTATACAATGAGATGATTACTGACTGATGGAAAGTTAACACACCTGTCATCTCATATTTTTACCCATTTATGTAGTAAGAACACTGAAAATCTGTCTTAGAAATTCTCAGGATACAGTGCTCTATGATTCATGCTCCTGCTCCTGCTGTGAAGTCGACCTCTAGATTTATCTTGTACAATCAACTTCATACCCTTTGACTTATGGCTTCCCATTGACCAGCCCCTACCCTATCACTGCTAATAACTTTGGTACTTTTTCTATGAGTTCTCCTTTTTATACATGATAATGCAGTATTTTTTTCTGTGTCTGCGTTATTTCACCTAACATAAACTCCTGGCATATCCACTGCTTGCAAATGCAAGATTTTCTTCTTATTAATACCCCATTACATACATAGGTTCATTTATTGATGTATAACTGGTTGATCCCATGTTTTGATTATTGAGAATAATACCCATAAACAATAGGGTGCCAATATCTGTGTGAGGTATGGACTGTGTGAGGTATGGACTTTACTTCCTCTGAAGTATAAGAGGACTCATGTACCCTATAATGGTTTAAGTCTTGATTTTTGAAAATCATATCCTATGATGGTTTAGTCTTGATTTTTGAAAAATATACATAGTGTTTTCCATAATAATCAGACAAATCTGCATTCCCACCAGCAATGCCTAAGGGTTGTCTTTTCTCCATATCCTCATCATTTCCTGTCCACATTAGCTGTCCCAGCATAGACAAGGGTATAGCTCATTAGATTTATGACCTATATTCTATATACTACTTTATACTTTAGAATTCTCTCTCTCTCTCTCTCTCTCTCTCTCTCTCTCTCTCTCTCTCTCTCTCTCGTTTTTATTGTTTGTTTTTGACAGAGAGGGTCTTATGTAGCTCAGGCTATCCTCAAACCTGCCATGTAACCAAAGAAGACCTTGAATTTCTGCACCTTCTGTCTTCACCATCCCAAGCTGGAATTTTAGACTCTGTGATGTTATCTCCCATTTATTCAGTGCTTGAAGATGAATCCAGGGCTTCATGTATCCTTGGCAAACTGTCAGCCAACCAAGATACATCCTCATCTCTAGAACTGTTGCATTTTTATATCGATTTCTTACTGTACTTGTCTTCAACATGACTTTCAGTAAGATTTCTTACTTTCTCACCTTTCTAAATTTCTTTTAGCTTTTTCAGATTCAAAAAAAAAAAAAAAAAAGAGAAAGCATGTGAGGGCCCCTGGGTTTGCTAGAGCTAGATATCAGCAGCCTTAGAGTCAGTCAGGCTGAGTTTCTCTCCTTACTAAAACTGTCCTTCTTAGTAGTTTTGCATTGCTAGCTTCTTCTTATGTTAATTTTTGGCCTGTGATGCCTTTGCCAGAGATGATGTGTATGTTTTAGATGGCCAGCATTGTCCCTCTGCTGTCCCGTGTTGTGATGTGTAATGTAGATCTATAGATCTATTTTACTTCTGTTGTGTTCACAAGAAGAAATCTAAGGCATGAAGACACTGCCATTAACTAAAGAGTCCAATAAAAGCTCAGAAACAGGCCCAGGCAGGTAAAGAAATGTGACTTTGCTTAGGTGGCATTACTAATCAGCATAGAAATCGATAAGTGATGGACTAGCTTAATCAGGGAAAACTGGGATGCATATAATACAATGCATTAGTTACCTCAAATTGTGCTTAAAATAACTTCTTTGTCCTTTGACATGTATGTGTAAAGGCAATACTTAGAATTTTTGAGAAAATATAGGAAACCAGGTAATATGAAAAGAGGAAAGGGTTTCTTAACACACACCTCTAAAACAAGCATGAGAGCCATATATCAGCTCAGTGGAGACTTAAAATTCTCCACAGACAAACACCACCAGCATATATGACTGGTACTGAATGAACCCTGTTCTGTAGGATGAGAATAGAAGGTGCCTACCTTCAAGCAGCATTCTGACCTGGTCTTCCAAAGCCCTGCTTGAAATTTCAATGTGTTTGCCTAGTATTTAATCACAGGAAGTAAATTTTTCAATTCATTTTTAAAAATTTTTGATAAAAGTTCTTTCCCCATACTGCACAACTCTGTACAAACTATAAACTCTTATTAAATGTACAGCTTTTTTACTTTCACTTGGACATTTTTAGAGTTAGATGCTGGCAGAGATCGAGAAAGCTCTGTAGCCAGAAGTTTCTCTCTCACCCATGTCCTGTAGCCACTTGGTCCCAAGTAAATACAGAGAGGCTTATATTACTTATAAACTGTATGGCTATGGGTCAGGCTTCTTGCTACTAGCTCTTATAACTTAACTCAACCCATTTCTATTAATCTATATATTACCACATGGCGGTGGCAGTCTGCTGACATCTTGTTGCTCCTTGGGTGGTGGGCTGCCATCTCTTGCGACTCTGCCCTTCTTCTCTTTGTATCTCTGTTTGGATTTTGCACCTAGCTGTAAGCTTTCTTGCCAAATAAAACAGCTTTATTTATTATCCAATGGGAGCCACACATATTCACAGCATACAGAAAGACATCCCATAGCACAGCTCTGTCACTCTTTCATTCTTCTGGATTCCCAGTTGATGTTTGGCTGCTCCTAAGTGGAGTAGGAGAGAGCAGAAGCTTAGGTGTGGGGTGCACACAAATGCAAAAGCCAGCACGTGTCTGGCAGTTGGACATGTTGGTAGTGCTTCTCGGTGCACAGAGGACTGAGCTGACCTTTGTCTCTTCACAGACCTCTCCCTGCACCAGTACATCTGCCAGGAGTTCCTGAGTTACATTTCTTGCCTTGTCATCTAACATGATCATCCTCTAAATTTCAGACTTCATGAAATAAAATCAACTGACATTCTGTGTCTTTAGGATACAAATTGGAATACAAAAATACATGCTATCACAAATGAAGTTCACACTATCGCAAAGTACATGCTATCACAATGTTCACACTATAACAAAGTACTTACTATCACAAAGAACACACCCTAACAAAGTACATGCTATCACAAAGTCTATGCTATCAGAAAGCTCACACTATTACAAAGTACTCACTATTACAAACCTCATACTGTCATAAAGTATATACTATCACAAACAAAAGTACAGACCATCACAGTTCATACTACGACAAAATACATGCTATCACAAAATAGTACACGCTATCACAAACAAGTGACCACATGATCACAAACTAAAGTTCATGCTATCACAAATAAAGCACAACCAAGCTATCCTTAAAATTTTCCCTACATTCCAGCTCTCAGCTTATTGAATATGACAGCTCTTCTGACCTGGCATGCACAATTGCTGCCAAGATGCAAACCAGCCCATGGAACAATGTTCCTGTGACTAAGATACATAACAATAAGCCACTGCAGTCAGTAGAAAGAAAATGTCTTTGCAAGAGCTAACTGAATAATGGCATTAAGAATCATTTCACTTGCAGCTGGTAAGATGTTGTTAAGAACATTTGTTCCCAAGACACCCCATGTGATGGCTCACAACATTCTGTAACTCTAGTTCTCCAAAATCCTGATGCCCTCTTCTGGACTCAGCACAAGGCACACACACGATACACATTCACACATTCAGGTGAAACTAATACACATAAGTTTTTTTTTTTAAACATTTATGTTGATCTTCTTGTATCTTAATTACAAAATGACTTTGTATACGCTTTAAAAAATAATTTATTATTTTTTCCACTGTAGAATTTTGGCTTCTTCATCAAAAATCAGGTGTTCATAGGTGTGTGAATTTATATGTCAGGCTCTTTGATTCAATTCCATTCATCTACCTGTCTGTTTTTATGCCAATACCATGATGTTTTTATTACTCTAGATCTGTAGTAGAGTTTGAAATCAGGGATGATGATACCTCTGGAAGTTCCTTTACTGTACAGGATTGTTTTAGCTGTCCTGAGTTTTTTGTTTTTACATATGAAGTTGAGTATTGTTCTTTTGAGGTCTGTAAAGAATTGTGTTGAAATTTTGATGGAGATTGCATTGAATCTGTAGAGTGCTTTTGGTAAGATTTCCATTCTTACTATGTTAATCCTCCTGATCCATGAGAGTAATGAAAGAGATGTCTTGATGGTGGCATGCATTTTAGGGTCAGATAGAAACCTGGTGCAAGGTAAACTCCCATGAATCAAGGACAACCCCAGCTAAGACTCCTAGCAACAGTGGATAAGTAGCCTAAACTGGCCATCTCCTTTAATCAGTTTGGTGACTACCCTAATTATCATCAGAGAGCCTTCATCCAGTAACTGATAGAAACAGATTCAGAGACAGATGCAGAGATGCACAGCCAAGAACTAGAGCCAAGGTCCAGGAATCATGTTGAAGAGAGAGAGGAAGTATTGTAGCAGCCAGAAGGTCAAAGTCATCACAAGAGAACCCACAGAAACAACTAACCTGGATTCATAGGAGCTCACAGACTCTGGCTTGGCAGCTAGGGAGCCTGCATGAGACTCACCTAGGCCCTCTGCATATGTATGACAGTTGCATAGCTTGGTCTATCTGTGGGACTCCCAGCAGTGGGAGCAGGGCCTGTCCCTAACACTTTAGCTGGCTTTTGGGAACCTATTCCTTATACTGGGTTGCCTTGCCCAGCCTTAGTACAAGGGGAGGAGCATAGTCCTACCTCAACTTGATATGCCATGCTTTGTTGACACCCATGGGAGGCCTGTCCCTTTCTGAACAGAGACAGAAGGAGTGGATTGGGAGAGGGTGCAGAGGGGAGGTGGGGGAGGGGAGGAGGGATGGGAAACTGTGGTCAGGATATAAAATAAATGAATAAATTAAATCAATCAAAAAATAATAATTATTGAAATCTTGAGTCATAAGCTCTCTTTCCCCCAACCCTTGCCCTCCATTACCCCCTCCTACTCCCAGTTTGCTCATGTAGATCTCATCCATTTCTTCATCATTGGGCGATCCCTGTGTCTTTCCTAGGGTCCTCTTTACTAGCTAGCCTCCCTGGAGCTGTGAGTTGCAGTCTGGTTATCCTTTGCTTTACATCTAGTATCCACTTATGAGTGAGTACATATCATGTTTGTCTTTCTGAGTCTGGGTTACCTCACTCAGGATGATATTTTCTAGTTCTATCCATTTGCCTGCAAACCTCATGATGTCATTGTTTTTCTCTGCTGAGTAGTACTCCATTGTGTATATGTACCACATTTTCTTTATCCATTCTTCAGCTGAAGGGCATCTAGGTTGTTTCCAGGTTCTGGCTATTACAAATAATGCTGTTATGAACATAGTTGAGCACCTATCTGGATCAGGAACAGAGTGGGAGAACAAGGAAAGAGATATCATGATAAATGAAGACACCATGGGAATAGGAAGAAGCAGAGTGCTAGGGAGGTCCCCAGGAATCCACAAAGATGACTCCACTATAGACTACTGGCAATGGTCGAGAGGGTGCCTGAGCTGACCTACTCTGGTGATCTGATGGCCGAACACCCTAACTGTCATGATAGAACTCTCATCCAGTGACTGCTGGAAGCAGATGCAGAGATCCACAGCTAAGCCCCAGGCAGAGCTCCAGGAGTCCAATCAATGTGAGAGAGGAGGGATTCTATGAGCAAGAGATGTCAAGACCATGATTGAAAAAAGTACAGAGACAACTAGCCAAACTAGTGGAAACACATGAACTGTGAACCAATAGCTGAGGAGCCCCCACGGTACCGGACTAGGCCCTCTGGATAAGTGAGACAGTTGTTTAGCTTGAACTGTTTAGGGAGCCCCCAGGCAGTGAGATTGGGACCTGTCCTTAGTGCATGAGTTGGCTTTTTGGAATCTAGTGTCTATGCTGAGACACTTTGCTCAGCCTTGGTGCAGGGAGGAGGGTCTTGGACCTGCCTCATCTGAATATACCAGGCTCTGCTGAGTCCCCAGGGGAGACCTTGCCTTGGGGGAGGTAGGGATGGGGGTTGGGTTGGGGGGAAGGCTGGGGCATAGGAGGAGGGAGGACAGGGGAATCTGTGGTTGATATGTAAAACGAATAGAAAATCTCTTAATAAAAAAGAAAGAAAGAAAGAAAGAAAGAAAGAAAGAAAGAAAGAAAGAAAGAAAGGAAACTTGAGTCATGAACCCCATGTGGTAGCTCACACTGAAATCACAGAACATAGGCAGCAGTAACATGGGATCACAAGTGTGTGAGAGCATGGCAACTCAGTAACTTCAACATCAGCACAGGCCAGAAAGCAAGACAAGGTTCAGTCCTCCAAATTCAGTTACACAGAGGAAGGACATATCATAAGTAAGAAGCAGCAAAATGTAACTCTATAGCAGAGGCTGGGGAAAGTTTCATAATGTCAGAATTATGAACTATAATGAACAAATACCTTAAGATAGCCATGCTAAAGAAAGACTGAAAAATGACAGTGACAGTCAATCATCTGAGGAAACAAAGACCAAGCAGAAAAGTAGACAAGGAAAAGAATAAAAGGTCTGGTTGGGCTGGAAATAGGACTGTGGGATTTTTCCTGGCAGTTCTATTATGGTTATTCGAAGTGTTTACAAATGTATAATTTGTGTTGTCTTTCTCAGTCTCAATAGATACTTATTTTTAATAAGAACTTTCTAATTTTAATTTTATATAATTTTCCTTATTTTGTAGAGGTCTTTCATTAGACCTAATATTGTACACATCCCTTTTCCTAAAGAGAAGTTCAAATACTAATTTAATTAAAGTATCAAATATGCTCAACCTACTATTTTGTGCCAAGCTCCATGATATAATGTTGTGGAAACTATTGCTACCACAGGTGAGTGACAAAAGTAGTAGATATACAGAGCATTTATTACTGGGCATGGTGATGGTATTTTGTCATCCTGGCACTGAGAAGGCCAGATCAGGGGGATTGCTGTTAAGTCCAAGGCCAGCCTGGGCAGCAGAGTGAGACCTTGTCTCAAAAAGTCTAAACCGGCACCAGGCAGCAGTGGCACATGCCTTTAATCCCAGCACTTGGGAGGCAGAGCCAGGCGGATTTCTATGAGTATGGGGCCAGCCTGATCTAAAGAGCAAGATCCAGGACAGGCACCAAAACTACACAGAGAAGCCCTGTCTCGAAAAACAAACAAAACAAAACAAAAAAGTCCAACCCAGAACCAAATCTACTTACAGTTGTAAAGAGATAAATGTCCAGAAAATCCATATTCTTCTGACCACAAGATGACTTATAATAATTAAAGCTTTTTTCTCTAATGATATACCAGTAATAAAACATAGAAAAATATCCTGTTTTAGAGTGTTGTCACAAATTATTTACGAGTATTTGTTCCCAGGGACAAATCATTCATGTACAGTGTCAAAAAGTCTAGTTTGATGTATTTTCATATGGCATAGTCAATGTGCAATAATGACAGGTTTCTTGTTGGCCTTTTGCTTGTAGATGAGGTGCCAGAAAAATAAACATACTGAAGCATTATACATCAGAGTAAAAAGTACTGAATGATTAATCATCAATTTGTCTAACTTGGTTCAAAAACTCTTCTTAAAAACAAAGCAATGGAATCATTGCAATGTCTGAATCTTACAAATACCAAGGAGAAAATGAGTATTGACCCAGTGTACATGATCATCAGTTTCTACCTATAGTCTCCTATATGGAGGCAGATGTGCCCTCCAGCAGGAGCTGAGGGCTGAGACAATGCATAGATCTGCTACAAAAAGTCAGAAACAAGTTCTATGCTTGAACAGCATAAAGCCTCTTCTACTCTGTTGATAAAAAATAAATAGGAGAGGGGGCATGTTTTTCTCTTTATGGTTCCTCCCATTTTCTCAAATTAATATAAACCTCAACTCTTCAAATTGAAGTGTGTTTGGTGATTTGTTATTTATTCATTCATTTATTTATTTTTGTGGGACTGAGGTTCAAATACAGGGATTGTGCATGCTAGGCAAGCACTCTGTGTCTGAGTTGCAATCCCCAGTCCAAAGCCTAACTCTTAGTAACATTAAAGAGATCTGAAAGTTATCAAATACAATACCCATTAATGTTTACATCCTCACCATGATATATACCAGACAGTCTTTAATTTGATTGAAAACTTGTCAAGGCAGATACTGGGGCCTCTGGTATATAGTGGAGGTAAAATAATAAATAAGGACAGAAATTAAATTTTAATATATCAGTTATGTTTTGCAATAGCTGGTTTCCACATGACAAAAAAAAAGTTGATCTCAATCTCTGCCTTTTACAAAAGATATACTCACACCTATACACCCAGCCCTTGGGCAGCTGGAGTAAGGGAATTGCAAGTTCAAAGCTAACACTATGAGTTCTTGGGCAGACTGAGGTACAGCAAGATCCTGTTTCAAAAATCAGATCAATCTGTGTCTAGCAGACCCTCTGAGGACAAACACAGTTATGCCCCAGGTCACTAGATGTAGGGCAGGAAGTCCACCCACAAGCGCACTGCCACTTCTAGGTATCTGGTGCTGGACAGTTGGGCACCATTATAATTCTTGGAAGCAGTGTCCTACCCAAGGCCATAATGGATGGAGCAAACAATGAGGCCCACACACAGTGCCAGGCAGACAGGCACTATTATGGTGAGCAAATGTATGGTGCAGTATGGGAAAGAGAGAGAGAGAGAGAGAGAGAGAGAGAGAGAGAGAGAGAGAGAGAGCCAGAATGGTTCATGTCTTATGGACAGAGGCATATCTGAGAAGGTGAAAGCAGTGAGGAGCAGGCTAGAATGGGTGGCATGATTGCCACCCAGGGCCATGATGATGTCTGGGACTGGGTTGCAACAGGGGCCCATGTCTGGGTTCATGGCCCTGATGCAATTTTGATATCAACAGATCCTGATACCACTGAAGGCTGAGAAGAAAAGTCTACAAAACTTGCCCTGCTCCATTTATAATTAATAATAAGTCTGTGGTTATTTTGGAGCTGGCTAGTGAGTCAAAATATTCCATCTACACATTGTGCCCAGTGTTCAGCGCATACATCCACATAAGGCCCAAGAAAGCTAAAAGAAAAGAAAAAAAGTTCAGAACATGGAGTCAAATAAGGCTTCCTGGTGACTGACTGAAGTCTCTCAGATACGCTCAGCATACAGAGACTGCCTGCAGGCTGTAGCCAGCCACCGCGCCATGCACTAAGTTGAGTTAAGCAGGCAGCTGACATAGCAATTTAAGATTCATCTCATGCAATCAGAGAACACTACCTACTGATGTTCAGTAGAGACAGATACAGATGGGGAAAAACAAACTCTAAACAGTTTACAGTGTATTTAAAAATGTACATAAGCTTAAGAAAAAAAGAAGTAGAAAAAAGTAGTTTAAAATAATAAAGTCAAGTATTTAAAGAAAGAACAAAGTAATATAAAAGGAAAAAAGCCATGTAAAGATAGAAAATACATGGGGAGTCTGGATCCTGTATGTTATTGTATTGACTTTAATTTTTTGAAGGCTGATGAATGAACAGTAGTTGCTGAGAGACATTGGATTATAGAGACTGCTGAATTAAACCAACCTATATATTTTAAAAGTGTCTTGACTTCAAAATGGAAGTCAAAATGTATTGTTTAGGGGAAGAGATTATGCTTTTCTTCCACGGAAAATGAAAGTCTGTGGTTTCTTTCTGGTTTGAAGATCAGATTTGATGGGCAAAGACCTCTTGAGTATCTTGGCTACAGACATGGGGAAGGAAGCCAAAAAAGACTACAGGACAGATGATGTCTAAGGAAATCCCTTGACATGGGAACAACTCTGAGATGAGATGAGACTGATCAGTCTTGTTGGTTACAGAGTCCCCATGACTTATTATTATATGTCATCTTTTCATATGTTACAGATAGAGATTTACATTACAGTTTGGTTATACAGTCCAAATGGATTTATAAAGTTGACAGATGCATTTTACCTGCTCAAACACAAAACAAAAAAAATCATCTTTAACTTACTTGTGCACATCATAATTCCATATTTGTATTAATGCAGATATATATGCCACCTTTAAAAGTTTACACGTTTTCAGAGCAAGGGGACCAGACACTACGTAAAACGGGTGGCCCAGGTGATCCAGCCTCTCAGAGTGCCTCTGTTGCAGTTTCCTAAGAGTTCTGCGTCCAGAACAGCTTCAAGGCTGCTTGCTGAGATGGTCCAGCCTCACAGACTACTCCAGCCAGTACTTCAGATAAGCCATGCACTTTCTTGTTACACAGAGACTGGACAACAAATAATATAGCTAACTCTCACAGGACTTAACCATTATCCTGATTTTCTCACAGTCCCCCAAAGATGCCAGAGTCCCTAGACAACAGGAAGCAGTCTAGAAAAAATAATGCCCACATTCCCAAGAGATGAGTTATGGATGTTTGTCATCATTAAGGGGGTTTGGTTACAAGTTGTTATTGGGTCATGGTCAAGAAAAAAGCTAAACAATGAAGTTAAGATTCAAGGATTTCTTTCTGAAAGAAAAAAAGGGGGCTATAGTATAGAAATGATGAGATAAAATAGTAGATTGTTGAATCTGATTTATGGATTTTGGTTTATTGATACAAAGACCTACAGAATATGGCATTTAAAATGTTTTAATAACCTAAGGATTTTCATGACAGTAAGACACGTCTGCTCCTGGCAGCACCAATTTACTTTAGAAAAGATGATGGGCATTGAAGAAACTCCATATTGAGTTTGCTTTCTTTGTGACAAAAGCTAGCCAATGGGCAAATAAAGTGCCCTTGCCTAGTTGCTGACAGTATACTGTCCAAAATGGACCAGCAGGACACAAAAGAAAATGACTGCCAAACTTTGCCAAGACACGGTAGGACAGTCCTTCAAAATTCCCTGCTTCTCAGAAATGCCTGTCAGATATACAAGACCTGCAGACCAAAGTTGGATGGCCCCATATTACAAAGAAACTTTGGGTGACTGTCCAGGCAATCAGATGTCCCTGTCATTAGGTAATAGTCCATCCTTCTGGGGTCTTTGATGGAGTTAAAACACTAAATAGTTAGACTTACAGTTTTTCTTAGTTATGATAAAAAGTAAATTAAATATAAAACTTTAAACTCACAAAGATAAGATAGATAATATTTTCTCTAAATTTGCCAAATACAAATGGACTGGATACTGTAACTCTAATTCTTACTTGATAACAGTTTTTGTTGTATATAGTTTTACTAAGTTAAAGTCAAAATATTCCTTTTAATCACACAAAAAGGGGAAATGTTGTAGAATAATCTTATACTGTTATTATATGATGTTTATATAATTTATTTAGCAAAAATTGTTAAGGTGCAGAGAGTTCTCACTGTAGGTCTAAAACTGTTCTCCATATTTCATAGGCACTAGTTACAGAGACACTGTTCTGTTTAGTAGATGTAGCTATATTTATAGGCGCACTGTTGTGTGTGTGTTACATTTCCTGGTTAATCTTCTTTAGAAGGACAGTAAAGCATTCATTGAAGAGTCTTCATTAAGAGAATAATTACATAGTCTTACAATCTTCCCTTACAAAGGTGTATAGAGCTAGCATAAAACCCAAGTGTTCTTATTTTATAGTGATTCTATTAAACATTCCTCCATAATATCTCAAGAGCACAAAACATAAAGGAAAATATTGATACATTTAACTACTTATGTGTAAGTGTATGTAAAAAGCAAATAGAGACAAAGATACATGCATGTGCTATAGAAGAATGTTTTAGTCAATGATGGACTGATTCTATGCATTTGTTCTGCTAATTCTATTAAAAAAGTATTGGACTAGGATTTGTTGAAAGAATCCAACCAGCTTCTGAGCCCACCAAGCTCTGGTGATAGCACCAAACCCATGCTAATACAAATGGCTCTGGTTAAATTCAGTGGGCCACACACAAAAATGACAAAGATATTTTCAAGGACCAACATTCATTAATTCTAGGTGGTAGACACATGTATGTTTATTATTCAGTGTTGCTTTCCACATATTTACGTTCCACAAAATTTAAATTAAAAAAATTAGACTCACAAATTTTGTAAAGAAATTAGTATTTCCTGTGCAAATCACCACACTTTACTTCTATTCCCCAGAACTATCATAGATAGACATTTTCATGATACAACATGTGCATATTAAAAATATAAAATGCACAAGATAAACAAATACAACATTATGTAAAATGTGTGTACTTTAAAACCCAAAATATTTTATTTAAATGACCATGGAATAATATACAAAATGTCCATAACTCATTTATCACATGTTAATACATATAAAACCATGTAACTCTTTTTTTTTTTAACAGGATCTCACTGTGCAGCCCAGGCTACCCTGAACTTGTGATTCTCCTGCCTCAGCCTTCAGAGTGCTGGGGTTGCATGTGCCAACACAGCCAGCTGCATTATCCTTTTTTTTTTTTTTTAAAGATTTATTTATTTATCATGTACACAATGTTCTAGCCTGCATGTATGCCTGCATGCCAGAAGAGGGCCCCAGATCTCATTTTAGATGGTTGTGAGCCACCATGTGGTTGCTGGGAATTGAACTCAGGACCTCTGGAGGAGCAGCCAGTGCTCTTAACCTCTGAGCCATCTCTCCAGCCCTGCATTATCCTTAATAAATGATTATATTATAAAGTAAGTCTATCACTGACACCCTTTCAGATGAGAAAGTCCATTGCCCTCAGTCCTTCTTTAGTTATTACTCATGATGCTTCAGTGGGCAGCCTTATAACTGCATTTTTTTCCAGTGCTGGAGATTGAACCCAAGGCCTTGTACATGGTAGTCAAAAGTTCTACCATTGAGCTATATCCGCAGCTGCAGATTTAACTGTATACTGTTATATAACTATTTCTGTAATGTGTCTTTCTGTGAAAACAGAAATGTCTTACGCTATGTCTACATAGCATTTACTACAGTAGTATTTGCTACATGTGACAATTCAGTTCTGGAAACTCTTCATTTGCTAGAGCAACTGAAGAGCCCAATACGTGCTCATTTTAAAGGAAAGAATTTCCTTACCATCAACCTTTGAAGCCCAGTTGACTCTGCATGGAAGAAAGGACTTAGACTGTCCAAGGGATGACAATGCTAACTCCTCTCCCAGAGGTAAAAGCTGGAGAGGTACAGGTGGAGAGCAACCTTTGGAGGTACCATGCCTCTCACGATCCTGACTCAGCTGGACTTCTGCTCAGTCAGGAGTTACTACTGATGCATTCAGGAGTGTCCTTCCAGTTAACTAAGCAAAATTGTGTTTGATATTCTGATAAAAGTTAAAACTAAACCAAGCCATTGATTAAGAATACTTCTGGTTATTAGAGGAAAAATATTTAATTTTAAAACTTTGAAGAGGCTAGGATGCAGACATAAGGATTGGAGTTTGGACCCCCAGGACACATGTAATGTCACTCGGTTGTAAGGGTCACCTATAATTTAACACAGAGGAGTCAGAAACAAGAAATTCTCAGAGCAAGTGGGCCAATGATGAGCTCTGGGTTCAGGTGAGAGACCCTGTCTCAATATGTAAAGTGGAGAGCAATTTAAAAAGATATCCAATGTCCACCTCTGGCCTCCACAGCATGTGCTTTCATATGCTCCCATATGCATATGAACATGCATAAATGCATGCAATATACTTACCTGACCCACCACACATAAACAACAACAACAAAACCCCACAAACAACTGGTAGAGGGGAACGAGATAGGGCATAGTACTGCTGCTGTTAGCTACAGCAGGTGAATCCTATAAGTGGACAGATGGAACACGTAAATAATTTTTACTTCAGAGGGTTTCATAAAGGAATTGGGTGGCACTAGAAGGAGCAGGAGGCTCTGATGAGCCATAACCGCAAAGAGGCAAGGGAGACCCTGGGAAAATGTAGTTACAAGAGTGGATCTTAAGGCATAAGAGCAGAGGGCTTCTCACCTTTACTTCATGGTTCTCAATCCAATGTACATTTTTTTTGGCGGGGGGGAAATATAGATTGGTTATATTGATGTTTTTGAGTGGTGGAAACCACATGAGACTGGGGAATTATATAATTAGCCTTCATTGCTACATTTTCTTCCATAAAATGTATTATTTGGTTCAGGTACTATTCTGCACAATAATGAGGCAATGAACAAAACATTCTGAAGTTCCCACATGGTAGTGATAAAGTACTTGAGGGCAGGGAAGAGACATTTGGACACAGAATTTAATTCTGTGACTAGAAATTCTTCCCATATTATGGTGGAAGAAATTCAGCATAATCCACTTAGCTTGTTGCAGGACAGAAAGAGACTCCCAAGAAGATGCTGTGCACATCAAGGATAACACCAGCTTCATTTGTGGTTGGCTTAGCAGTGATGGCATTCTTAATGAAAGAAATGTGTATTATTAAACTCATACAAGGACTTGGTCCTTTGTGCATGTATTTTTCATAAAATTTCTTCTACCTTAATATTAAGATACTGACATACTGTTATGAGTGAGTACATACCATGTTTGTCTTTCTGAGTCTGGGATACCTCACTCAGGATGATTTTTTCTAGATCCATCCATTTGTCTGCAAACCTCATGATGTCATTGTTTTTCTCTGCTGAGTAGTATTCCATTGTGTATATGTACCACATTTGGTTTATCCATTCTTCAGTTGAAGGGCATCTAGGTTGTTTCCATGTTCTGGCTATTACAAACAACGCTGATATGAACATAGCTGAACAAGTGCTCTTGTGGTGTGGTTGAGCATTCCTTGGGTATATGCCCAAGAGTGGTATAGCTGGATCTTGGGGGAGATGGATTCCCAATTTTCTAAGAAATCGCCATATTGATTTCCAAAGTGGTTGTACAAGCTTGCATTCCCACCAGCAGTGGAGGAGAGTTCCCCTAGCTCCACATCCTCTCCAGCATAAGGTGTCTTCAGTGTTTTTGATCTTAGCCATTCTGACAGGCGTAAGGTGGTATCTCAGAGTTGTTTTGATTTGCATTTCCCTGATGATTAGGGATGTTGAGCAATTCCTTAAATGTCTTTCAGCCATTTGAGTTTCCTCTGTTGAGAATTCTCTGTTTAGTTCTATAGCCCATGTCACCAACTGGATCAGGCCCTCTGAGTGGGTGAGACAGTTGATTGGCCTGATCTGTTTGGGAGGCATCCAGGCAGTGGGACCGGGTCCTGTGCTCATTGCATGAGTTGGCTGTTTGAAACCTGGGGCCTATGCAGGGTCCCTTGGCTCGGCATGGGAGGAGGGGACTGGACCTACCTGGACTGAGTCCACCAGGTTGATCTCAGTCTGTGGGGAAGGCTTTGCCCTGGAGGAGATTGGAATGGGGGGCGGGCTGGGGGGAAGGTGAGGGGGGCGGGAGGGGGGAGAACAAGGGAATCTGTGGCTGATATGTAGAACTGAATTGTATTGCAAAATAAAAATTAAAAAAAAAAAAGATACTGACATACATTGAAAATAAGTTGTTTGATTATTAGAAATATGCATCCTTGGGCTGGCAAGGTGGCTTAGCCAGTAAAGGTGCTTCCCACCAAGGCTGACAGGCTGAGCTTGATCACCAGAACCCACACAGTGGAACAAGTGAACGGATCCTGCAAACTGTCCTCTGACCTCCACATGTGTGCTATGGCACATATACATGTGATAAATAAAAGTAAAATTTTTCAGAAGGATACATTCTCATTTGAACACATTGATATTTCCAAATATCTAAATTGAAATTAAATGTCAACATTTGTATCAATGCTGTAGCATTCTCACTGAAATTGGGAATGAGACATGGAAGCCTTATGGAACTTACTGTCCCCACTGTACATTAGCAAAGTGCAATTACTAAGCTGGAGGCAGTGGCTCCTGGGCCTGTTGGTCACATGCTCAGGATGCTGATTTGTGAGGATCAGTGGAGCCCAGGAGTTAGAGGAAAACTTGAGTGACAACAGGATCCCATCTCAAGAACAAGCAGACAGACAAAAGATGCAATGTAAGCCTTACTGTACAAGACAATGGAATGAAATGCATATGTATACTAATAAGATCTGAGAGATCTAATAAAGAATAAATGAGTAACTGGTGGCAGAATTAATTGTGGCTTAAATAAAACATCTTCTATATGCCAGTAAGAGCCAATTAGAAGACATCATAGAGAAAAGTCTACTTTACTGTAACACCTAAAATATAACCAATCATGGTATGAATAGTGAAATTTATGAAATAACCAAACTTTACCAAAACTCATAAATAAATAAGCCAGTATTGGTTTTTGTTTGTCTTAAGTTTATTTATTATTATTATTGTGTATATTCACATGTATAATGTGGGTGGTGGGCACTCATATGCCATGGTGTATGTGTGGAGGTTGGAGGACATGTTTGTGGATTTGGTTCTCTCCTTCAACTTTTGTGAGACTTCTGGGAATTGATCTCAAGTCATTAGGCTTTTGCAGCAATTATTTTTATGCACTGTGCCATCTCTCTGGCCCTGTATAGTGTTTTAAGATAGATTTATACAACAAAGAGACCAAAGCAGGGTATGGTAGTGCACACTTGTTATCTAGCACTTGCAATGCTGAGTAGGGGCCATTGCCACAAGTTCAAGGTCAACCTGTGCTACACAAAGTATCAGGTCAGCCAGGAACACATAGCAAGACCCTCTTTCAAAACAAAATTTGGGTTACTCTTAACCAGGCAGTGTTGACTATAGCTGTAATTCTAACACTTTGGAAACTGAAGCAGAGGGATTGCCAGGAGTTCAAAGCTAGTCTAGGATACCAAGTGAGACCTCACTTGAGAGAGAAAGGGGAAGAAGAGCTTAAATCCTACATCTATGTGTACATTCAGTGTAATTCAATTTTCCAACAGAAAGCCTTTTCCAATAGAAAGTCTTTTCAACTTTGCAAAACAATTAGAAAAATATTCAAGTGAAAATACTAAAACATATTGAGAAAAAAGGTCAGCTTGACTTAGAACATACTATTATATGTATTATACAGTAAAAGCAATTAAAAAATACATCATTGGTGGAAACCAGAAAGGACAATGGAAAGCCTGTAACTCCAGGATCATAATCAAGTTATATGGGGCTCATGTATTCTGGTGAAGTAATGTCTTTAGTTGGTAGGGATGATAATGGTTATGAAGTTAAGACAATTAGCCATTTGAAGAAAAAAAAGACCTGGTGCTACTACATATAAAAATTAATTCTTGTTAAAACTGAAAAACTAATTCATTGGTCCATAGTATATTTTCGAGTGAGGAAGGCCTTTCTATGTTTGTCTTAAGCCTCAGAAAACATAATGGGAAAGACTGGTAAATTTGACTCCTTTTAAAAAATGAAAGTTCTATAGAAAAAATAAACACTGTAAAATGTTGAAAGGTAGAAGGTGAATTGGAAAACTATTTGCAGTAAAATGAAGACAAAGAATCAATATCCCAGATAAATAGAAGGCTTTTAAAAATCAATAAGGAAAATGTTAAATGTTTTAATGGAAAAATGGGCAAAATTCTCCAAGGTAAATCAACAAAGAAATACAAGGCATATGAAAAGTGTTTGGTCTCAAAAATAATCAAAGAAATGCTGGTAAGACATTGATAGTCTCCTCACTCCCACCCCCATCAAATCGGAAAAGTTTAAAATTACTGACAAACTCAAATGTTTGGTTTTGATGGACAACAAGCCATCTTATTTAAAACTCTTGAGGGTGTGAAGCAGCCAGATGGCTTCAGAGAATACTTTTGCAATCTGTGTTAAGATGTAAGGGGCCACCTTCTGCCTCACACTTGATGGGAATTGACCATCAGGAGTTACATATGCACTGCTACTCTTGAAAATGGGTGCAAAATCTTAATGTCTATCAATAATGGACTAGCAATACAAATTATGACGTATGAAATTCATCTTGCTCTTAAAAATGAACTTTTTATTGACCAGAAAGATCTTGTTGAATGAAAAACGGAAATTTTAGAATACAAAGGCTGTATAAAATAGAACAGTAGGTTTTATGTCTACTTCTAAATAGATAAATGTTTGAAAGCATGTCTACCCTTTCCCCCTAAAGAAACATAAACCAATACAAGCACCATACTTTAAAAGAAATCAAATTATACAGAGGTATGAAAATAGGTTGTCAAGCCTCAGTTACTTTTCTAAGCCCCTATAATATGTGCTCCACTGGTAGTAACCAAATTGTCAACAATTTGATGATTGCTAAGATCAAAACTTCAACACTTGTATCTACTGTTTCAATAGCATGATAGATTGAGATATATTGTATTTCAAAATCTATATTGAGCTGAGTATGGTGGTACATACATATAATCCCAGCCCTCCGGAGGTGGAGGCACGAAGATCAAGCATTCAAGGCCCAGGCTGAGCTGCATAATGAATTCTAGACCAGCCTGGGTTACATGACCAAAGACAAAAGTTGTTCTAATTTCAAGTATTTTATATTTCATGGAGGTATTGCTTGCATGTACAAAAATGCACCTACCACAGTTGTATATCTCTATGACTTTCCACACACTGAACAAATTTGGACAGCTAGTTCCAACGTTAAATAATAACAAAGTAATCTAGGACTAGCATCCCAGAAGATGGCCTTGTTGTACTTTCAAGTCTCTGCTTTAGTCACTGTGGCAGGGATTGAGACACAGCTCCACACCATTACCCTGAAAAGCCTGAGGAGTTCTACTAATTCTTTAGGAACCTCTACTCAGGTAAAACCAGTTCCTTGGCTTCAATGTAGTGTTGTGTTTATCTAAGTTGTTCTATTATCAATAAAGACTCAGGAGTCAGACATTGGGGTGAATACTTGACAGATCAAAGAAGCAGTGGAGGAGTGACCAGCTGACCTTCTCTCCATGCTTTCTAGACAAAAAGGAAGTCCAAAACACCCACGAATCTCCAAGTCCTTCCCTATTCCTTCCTGTGACACTCTATCCATATCCTGGGTCCTCTGTATATGCTATAATTAATTCTTGTCAACTAGTCGCTGGCTCCACCCCTTGATTCAATGTTAATTTTATTAACACAGACTCGGGGTATCACAGTGCGATCAAATATCCCACTGCAACAATGTAGTTAAGAATTTTGGGACAAACCAGTGTGAAACAGAGTCAGAGTTTATTAAAAACTTGTTTTTGCATAAGCATGCTTGTGTTTGGGTACACGTGAGCATGTTCATTGTGTGTTTGCATGTGTGTGGAGACTGGAGGTTGGCATCGAGCATCATCCTCAATCACTCTTCATCTTATATACTGAGATAGGGTCTCTCATTGAATATGGTTGCTCTGGTTATCCTTGCTCCAGAGATTCCCTGTCTCCACTTCCTACATAGTACTTGGAAAGAAGAACAGACCCAAGGGTAAATGTGTGGGCATTTCTAAGGGTGGGTTGCTCATAAGCAGCTGAACATTGGCTGTGTATTATTTTGATAGCTCTCAAATTGCATTTCAAAGGAGTCCTTTCTTTTTTCCTTCTTATTCTCTTCTTTTTCAATAGATGAGATTATAAAGATTATAAAGTGGCTTCAGAAGTGTCATGGATGATGTTACAATCTGATAAGATAAACCCAGGAGCCACTAGGATTGAACAAGGTGACTAGAACATGCCTTTTTACTGTAAAGTAAGATGAGATTCTTAGAAATTGTAGGTTTACACTTGAGAAAGGCCTTAAGCAAATGTTATCAATTGTATTATAATTCTGGATTCTTAGCTGGTGAGAATCTTCAGCCAGACTTCTGTGTGAGGGATCCTTCACATGGCCCCATGATCTTCCCTTCATTTCTATCCTGCCTTACTCTGACTGCAGACTTCCAACAAGAATGATTATTTTGGTCAGCTTTGTGTCTTAAAAAATGGAATGACCACCACAATAATTAAGGGTGTCAGTTTTGTGTCTGGCTTCTATTTTTAGGAGCATATACCTAAGATAGTCCATTCTGCTGCATATAGTTGGACATCATTTCTTGTCAGTGCTATCTAATGTTTTATTGTGTGACCACATCTCAGCATGTGCATCCAGTGACTTTTGGAAAGCTTTGGAGTGGTTTCTAAGTTGCAAGTGTTTTTGTTGTGTTGTTATAATCGTTTTGTTTATTTCTTTGTAAGTACTAGGGATTGAACGCAGGGCCTTACCTCTGCTAAGCAAAAACTACACCATCAAGAGGGATACCTCAGCCTAGAAATTATAGCTCTTGTGAACAATGCTACTGTGAATATTCTTGTGCATGACTTTGTGGAATAACACACATGCTTTTCTGTTGACTATTCAACAAAGGATGGAATTGCTGGGTTAGAGAGTCTAAGTGCATACAGTTTCTATACATGTCAAAGACATTTTCCAAAGACAATTTATATACTGCTTGTGGTGATTAATTTTACAAAGAAGCTTTGCATGGCCACCGTATCTAGGTATTTAGTCAAATGCTGTTTCAGATGATTCTGAGAAAGTATTTAAAGATGATATTAACATTTAAATCAGTAGATCTGAGTAAAGCTGATTTTAGACAAAAAGTGTGGGCTGCCTGGCAGTGGGGAGAGTTCTGACCACACATTGCCTTCAGACTTGAATTGCATGAGGGTTATTTGTGGTCAACTTGACAGGTGCTAGAATCACCTGTGAGACAAACCTCAGAGTAAATGTATGAGAGAGTTTCTAGACTAGGTTGATTCCCTGAATGTGGATGACATCATCACGTGGGCTGGGGTCCTAGACTGAATAAAATGGAGAAAACGCATCGTCTTTGATTTAATCTGTTTCCTGACTAGAGATGCAATGTGATCAGTTGTCACACACTCTTGCTGCCGTGACTTTGCCACCATGATGGGCTGAGTCTTCAAACTGTGAACCAAAATAAATCCTTCCTTCCTCAAATGCTTTTGTCTTATCAAAGGGAAAAGTAATTAATGTAAATAGCAACTCCGTCCTGTATCTACAACCTGCTGGATCACTCAGCAAACATTGGGCTTGCCAGTCACCACAGCTGCAATGAGTTCCTCAAAATAAATCTCTGTCTATGGTTCCATTTCTGGAGAGTCCCTGCTTAGTACCCTCATCAGCCAGTATTTGAGAGTTACTGTTCCTCCTCCCATCTCTAAACCCTGGATTTTCTGTCTCATTTTTGCAGTTTGATGGATTCAGAGCCACTTACTTGAGCAACAACCTGGGACTGACATAAGACATTTGGCTTTAAGAAGTCTAGTGCTTTAAAAACTACATAGTCCCCAGTTTGTGTTCATAGCTTCTTTTATTTAACTATATCCTAATAACAGACATTTGGATCATCTCAGTTTTTCATGGCTATAAATAAGTGTAATGAAGAAATGGCACAGGAATGTTTTAAAATACAGTGTTTCTTCAGGCTATATTCCTGGATCTGAAATTTGGGGTCCTAAACACATATTTTAAATGATGGCCAACATTTCCAAAGTGTCTATATATGTACCAGTGCATGTGCTCACTGTGCCAAGCAGTGATACCCACTCTCTATTCCATTGCCAGGAAAGATATATTTTGAAAATCTCTCTGGTTTTCATTTCATTTGCATCTCTTTATCTGCCCGGTGGAATTTAAAACGTATTAGTCATGTATATTTTATTTTCTGTTTGTATCTACTTTTACTATTGAATCATATGTGGCTGTTCCTTAGGCACTGCAGATATTATGTAGAATAATTTATGATGTGAATACCCCTCCAGGTTTTTGTACATTTAGGAGGCAATAGAGTATGCTGCTTAAGCGAGTAGCCTTGGAACTAGAGTTCAGTTGTTTCATATGTATTTTGTTTGTCACAAAAATCTCACAAGATGGATCTCACTAAGTGGCTCCATCTGGCCTTCAACTCCAGGCTTCCTGAATAGCTGAGACTACAGGAATGAGCTGTAAGTTTGGGTTACCTTGGTGAAATTGTGTAAACTCTCAAAACCTCAGTTTCCACAGTGGTAAGTGAAGACAACAATAATCTTCCTCCTTCACCCTGGGGAGCTGGTGTGTGGATAATTGTGAGAACTGTCACGTGTCAAACCCCTCCCTCTGCCTATCAGGTGGAGCCGGTTCTTACTGTTTCCGTTTATCCTGTAGCTTTGATTGCTTAAGCAGTTGACTTGCATCTTCTTTATGAGCTCCCAATCTTATGCCATCCTCTGAGGTGGTAAAATATCACTCTTGGATCCCTCCTAGCCTTGGTATAGCTGCAGATTCTTCTTTTGGACTGTCAAACCATTTAAGATTCATATTTCATATCCTATAGAGACTCACCTTCATTTTCTCCAAAATAGAGAGACAGTCAGAGCTACTTTATAAGTCATTTCTTCATGGATTTAAATGTCAGTGTTTTAATAGTAAAATAATATTTTCACTCAGACCTGTTTCTGAGCACCCATTCTGTCCCTATTGATCTGTCCTCTTTTTCACATCAGCATCTTAGTATTCAAAGTTGATGGAGACTTTCACATCTTCTGGATAAGGCTCTTGTCATTTTCACTCTTTAGAACAGGTCCTTATTATTGCAGACTAATGCCCTCAAATGAAATGTGGACTCAGCTGGCTTAATCAACCTCCTGGGGCATGACCCTTGCTTCCTCCTTGGTTTATCTTAGCTCCTTTTGATCTGTTAATCTCTCATTGATGTTTTGATTCAAAGAATGTTTGTCCTCTAAATTCTCTGAGGATACAAGGAGGGTTTTGGTTTCAAGTTTTCTTTTTTGCAATTCCCATGCATGTGACCCTCTCTTTCTCTCATGTCCAATCCTAACAGCAGAGCTGTCACATGCAGCTGCCCAGGTTGTCTAGTATACAATTTTAGGGGTCACCTTTTACATAAATACAATGCACATCTTGCAAAACCGTTATATATCAGGCCTAATCTGTTGTCTAGGATCTTCAATTTGCTGAAGAATAGTGTGTTTTGACTCTTCTCAATGGCAAGCCAAAGTTAACTGAAAACAGAATGATTCATGTCAGTTTGTATCCTATTTCTGGTCATTGTGGGGAGCCAGAGGCAAGAGTCAGCAACCAGTAAACTGAGGCAAACGTCATTCTGAACAGTTGTGTCAAAGTACTGAGGTTAAGGCTTCAAACTGTTCAACATGTCTATGTTCTCTTTTTCTAAGCACACACCTATTCCATGTTGTTCATACCTCAAAGCAGTTAGATATGGCCATATGACAAGGGGATGTGAGCTCAATCATATGTGTCCTTTCCCAGATGAAGTAGGTAAGAATGAGAAAAGCTTCTACTTTAGAATAACGGCTGTATTTGGTCTCTGGCCTGAGTTTCATAGCTCTGAGGAACAGTGAGATAGCTCAGGGGAGTAAAGGCATTTGCCTCCAAGACTGAAAACCTTGAGTTTGATCCTCAGAACTCATATGTCTGAAGAAGACACATAACTCCAACAAGTTATCTTCTAACCACCACATGCATGCAGTGCCCCCACACTAACTACATATTATTGAATACATACATGCATGCATGTAAAACCTTGGAATTGTCTCACTTAAGGGCCTGTCTCTTCTCTGATAATGGGGTAACCAGGATGAGAGGACTCTGCATGGATGGCTCTGGGACAGGTGCAGTTTGACCAAACTAAGGGGTTGGAGTTTGTAGGGAGGGGACAGGAAGTAAGAGACTGTGCTGGTCTCCAATAGCCAATCAGCTCACCACTCATGTCAGAGCCTTCATTAACATCCCTAAGGACAGTATTCAGGAACTCTCTACTTGGAGAGTGACATGAAAGACACACCCCTGCTCCCCGCCCTGCCCTAACTCCCACATGCCTTCCTTTGTCTGTTCCCAAGTCATGGATGAGTGCTAGGCAATGAAGCCCCTTCCTGAGTTCTGTGACAGGTTCCAGTGAATTGCCAAACCTGAAGGAGGTGTGGAAATCCCTGACTTATAGCCGGGCAGTCAGAGGTGCAGGTGGCAAGCCACAACTCTTACATGGAGTCTAAAGTGAGGTCAGCTGTCTGGGTTGTCCTGTGGGCTCGTGCTAGGGCCTTGAAAAAAATACCACATCTGCCCATTGTCCACCTTCAGGATGAATGCCCAGAACTAAAGCCTAGAAGAAGGTGAAACCAGAAGCTCTAGGGGCCTGTGACCATAAATTATTGGTAGATGACAGTTACCTACCAGGAACATTTGCCTTGGATTTTTATGTGAGGAAGAAATTCCTTTTTATTGGGTTAAATTATCCAGCTTGAGGATTTGCTTGCTATAGAATATGTTTCAGAATAAAATGTAGAATGAGTTAATCAAACCAATGTGTGGCATGGCTAGGCAGCTAGCCAAGCAGTAGTAAGCTTTCAGGTCCTTGAGGATGAGCTCCTCATTCATGGTGAGCCTTGGATTTCACCCCCTGTATCCTTGGTAACACAGTAATTTTAAGAAAGAGAAAGTATCACAGTTGCCTTCCTTAGTATTTGCAATACCACGCCAAAGGAGGGAACTAGTGCCACAACTTCCCTTCTTAAGGTTTAAAATACTGTCAGGAAGGGAGGAAGGGGGAGGTAGCAGGCTTCCATGAGACCCATTACATGAAGGATATTTTGTCCTGTTAACACATGACTGTTTTAGCTTGGCATGGCAATGCATACATGTAGCCCCAGCAGTCAGGTGGCAGAGGCAGGAAGATAGTTAGTTGCAAGTTTGGGTTCAGTCTGGTACAGAAAATTCCAAGCTAGCCTTCCTTTCTTTTCTATCTGGAAGACTGCATAATTTTTAGTTAAAAAGAAAATGAGATCTGAGTTGTACCCCTGGCCCTGGAAAAAGATGTGACAGTCTAAGCCATTCAGAAATTGCAAGGATATAAAGACATACTATTGTCACCTCCATTAAGAGTTAATCCAATGGGCCTGTCAATCACCTGGAGGGGGGACCCTCCTTAAGAAGTTAGAACTTGAAGAAACATGATCCACATGAGGACATCTTAAGAACATGGGAAGAATAACTACTGCCGTGATGAGCTATGCACTTGTAGACTCCAGAAGCCCATCTCAGTGCAAGCAGACCCCCACTATGCCTGCACTGTTTCTGAATTCTAAATAAGAAGGAATAGCTTTGTATTTTCTCTCTCTCTACCTCCCCCTTTCAGACATGGGTCAAATCCTAAAGCTGCTTGCCCTGATACTTTGAACATAGTCGCTTACCTTCTAAAGAACGTCCTCCCCTCTCTCATCACAAGCAGTTGCTCACAGACACCCATTGCTAAAACTATTTATTCCACTGACCTCTGTCTCAGAAAGCACAAATCTCTCTCTCTCTCTCTCTCTCTCTCTCTCTCTCTCTCTCTCTCTCTCTCTCTCTCTCCTTCTCTCTCTCTCTCCTCCAGAGATTTCTAGCTTTCCAGCCTTGTGCCTTTCTCCACTTCTAATAAAATTATCCTATAGTTTCCATCTGAACCCATTTCAAATTCTTTTATCTGCAAAACTAAGAACCAGAAAAGGGAATTCTATATTTTCCAGTAGCAGCATGACCCCCTCCTGCTGTTGTTACTCATGAACAATCTTGAAGAAATTCTCCAAGAGTCATAATCCCTTTGGAGAGTCCACTCTCAGAGCCCTCCCAGCAAACCCATCTGTTAAAGGTTTCACACCATCTCCCTGTACTGCCACACTGAAGGCCAGCCAAACTCCCAGCACACAAACCTCAGGGAGACACATTTAAACCATATTGAAAGTATACATGATGGTGTTTGCATTATTTTAATTGAATCAATGCTCTCTATTAAATATAATGAACTGTGGGTCTGAGCCATGATATCCCTTAGCATTCCTGATAAATATGGCATATTTGCTAAGTCATATCATTCAAGTTTGGTCATGATGAGACACCAGATGTACCAAAGTGAACAGACATACTGCAGAATAACAAGTCTGTCATCTTTGAAAGGCATGAACTCCAAGGATGGTGGGGCTGTTTCAAGGAGAAAGAAATGTAAAGTAGAAAAAAGAAGGGTGGTTCCTATTGTTATATTCTTGTAATTCGAAGGCAGATCCTTTTGTTGTAAGGGAATTACTGGGTGGAACTAGGGAACCTGGCAGGGGATAAGCCCAGAAAACAAAGAGGAGCTATGCCAAAATTCCTAGTAGAGGTTAGTTTAGCTATCAGACTCATAGGTATCAGTTAACTGAAGTTGACTGAGCAGAACATTAAAAACAAACAAACAAAAAACTACTAAAGGAAGATCTGTGAGATAATGTTCTTTAATTGTGAGCCTAAGAGCTTCATATGGAGCCATGGGGAATCTCCATGCTTCAGGGGAGGTGTCCTAGTATTTGTGTATCTGCACATGCCATGGCCCATGGTGGAGGTGGAGGTCAGAGGACAATATACCTTGTAGATTTAGGGGATTGAACTCAGGTCCGTTGGCTTGCCAGCAAGCACCTTTATCCACTGAGCCACCTCGCTGGTCTTATTTCTTCCTTTAGGATATGTTTATTCAGATTAATTACCTGATTTTAAATTGAGTTGTTTGTTCTTTCACTGTTAAGATGTTTGAATTCCGTAGATATTTTATTATTTCCTGTTCAGATGCAGAGCTTACACTGTTCCCTCCCAATCTGTGTTTTGTCTCAGCTACGGTGGTTGTTTCCTTGGCTGTACAGAAGCACTTTAGTTTGATGTAATCTTGCTTGTCTATTTTGGGGTTTGATGCCCTTGCTTTTTGGGTCTTATCCAGGAAATCCCTTACTGATGTCCTGAAGCATCTTTGCTATGTTTACTTGCCTCATTTCATGGTTGCAGGTCTTACATTTATTTGAGTCTTTGATCCACTTTGAATTGATTTTTGTAACTGAGAGATTGGTGTCCCATTTCCTTGCTCTGTATAAGTATAGCTAGAATTCCCAGCTGTGCTTATTTTTAAAACCCAGACTTTAGCCACTGAGATAAAGGTGGGAGAGCAGTAAGCACATCTCAGCATATCTGGTGTTCACGCTGACAGAAGTGTGAAGTCAGATTGTCAGAGCCCTGGCAGATGTAGTAGAATTTGTATTATCTGTCTCATTGCATTACATTGGAGTTTTGTAAACATTTCTGTTATACAGACCAAAAATATTATATTATTGCATGTTATTCATAAATGTTTATCCTGTATTTTAGTTTATGTACATAGTACATATTTTATTAATTTATTTTGACAATTAGAACTATTAAACATTATCAATCATTTAAAAAATATTACAAATATATTTAGTCATGAAAAGTGAAAGATAAATATTGCGATGTATGGTTGTAAACACAGTGAACTCTGTGAATGGGACAGAATTATCTGTTAAGGAAACAAATATGTTTCCTGCCATCTGTGTGGATAAATGGAAGAATTATAAAGTGAAATTACTGAAAGAGAAATGAAAATCAAAGATCCTCGTAGGGACTGGGAAAAGAAATATAATTTTCAGCTGTATAAGCGCTTCCTTCAAAATGGAGAGATTTTTAAGTATGTACCTCACAATTCTGCTTGAACTAAAATTAATATTATCAATTCCATGTTGTTTATAATATAGCTATGGGCATGCACTACCAGGACACAAAATAAGAAACTTATTTAGCAACTTGCTAGTTGCCTGCAAGCTATAAACACCACAACCTCCATCCAATTGTGTTGGTATGTTCATGCCATGACAACCCATTTGATACTAAAGCATATGTTTGTTTACATGCACCATGGTGGCCACACACACACACACACACACACACACACACACTCATAACAGCCCAAATTATATCAATGAGTATGTACTACTGCAGTCCACTATCACTGGAATGCCCCCCATGGATCAATCGGCATGCAGTGTGATGTGACCACCGTTACACTGATAGCTGTTCAGGACCATGCAGGACCAGAGAGCATCAGCCTGACATATCCTGACAGTCTCCCATCTGCTGCAATAGCCCAGAGTATATCAGAAGACATCTGTAATGACAACCATCTGTGCTGGTCCAGGATCTAGGAGCCCAGATGCTCTATGACAATCATCTCCATGTACTGTAACTGCTCAGTATCTGCAAAGACAACCTTACATGAACCATAGCAGGTAGATTACTATGAACAGAGAGGTATTTTATATTACTCTGCATCTACCCAGCATCCCAGTAGATACTAAACATCTTAGCAGGCCAGAATGCAAAATAAAGGCCCAGAGTGTGTCAGTTTGCTTGTTTTCTAACAGTCTAGAACCCTGCATACTCCTTCACAGCCATTAAATACTGAATTCTATAACAAACTTACTTAAGCCATTCTGTGTGCACAATGACAAATATGAACAATGACTGCCCAGTATGTGGAAGCTTGCTTGTACCAGGACAGTCTGTGTGTACATCTTATCTGTATCAAGCCCTTTCTTCTAGGGATGCTGTGAAGTGTGGTGTATGTATGCATGTGTATTCCCCTTACCTTGGTCTCAGAGACATTTATGTCAGTGCACTGTGGTATGTTTTGGTTGCTTGCTTTCTGCTCCCATTTCCTTCAAGTAGTTATGTCTTGTTACCACCATTCCCCTTCCTCACTGCAGAAGGCTGCAACATCCTACTGGCCAGCAATGACTTAAATTCTAAAAATACAAACAACTACCAAAACCAACCATAAACCCCCGAAGATGAAACACAAATAAGTAAATAAGCAAAGTCACTTTAGGAAGTAGCAGATTTTACAGTTTAGCATCTTTTCCTCTCCTCTGGCTGTTCACAGTCATTACACACACACACACACACACACACACACACACACACACACAAACAAACAAATAAAAAAATAAATAGTGAAAAGTAAACAAAACCTCCTGGTAGAGAATCAGTTTGGGCTTACTGTCCTCAGCTCCCATAATTCAGGTCTATTTCCCAGCTCCTTTGTATGTTCCACCTTTCTGTCATCCAGGAATAAAGCCCTGAGATCCCTGTCCTTTGTCCTTCACGGATGAGAGTCCTCACGGTTTCCACTCATCCTGGTCTTCATTACCTATTGTGTCTGGATGTCTGACAGTCAGAAAAAAATATATCTCATGTTAAATATATGGCCACATGTATGCTGTTTTAAAAGTATGTTAGTCTAGCATAATTCTTTATAATGTTGGAGGGGTGTTGCAATAGAGTCCCCTGTAGCCCAAGCTGGCCTTAAAGTTGGTATGTAGGTAAGGCTGGCCTTGAACTACTGGTTCTCCTGGATGGCCAGCACACTATCTTCTAATAAGGGGAACATATCTCAGCTCCCAGGTTCAAATGGGAAATTTTCTTTACCCAAACCAAGTGATAGTCTAAGGACAGATATGATTTTCAGTAATTTCTTACTTTTTACTTTTTTTTACACTTTTGAAATAGCTCAGATAGGGCTTGAACTCAGTCCTCAGCCTCCACTTCCTGAGTGCTGGGAGGGCAGATTGTGTCACCCATGTGGCTACTGGCTTTATTATTATTATTTACCATTGACACTGGGAACTGAACCTGGCAGTGTTATTTTTAGCACTGACACCACTCAGTACCTCCCTAGCTGGTTTGATTTTGTTTTGTTTTGTTTTGTTTTTCAATTTATTTTGAGACATGGTCTCACTAAATGATCCAGGTTGGTCTTAAAGTCACTCTATGGCTCAGGCAGGCCTGGAATTTACCAGTCAACTTCCCAAGAAACTGTAATTACAGGCATGGTGCCATCATGCCCAGCTTTTATTAAATTTTAATAAGAGGAAACTGAGTAGTCGTGCCTACTCCAAATCTTTAGGGTTAGGTTTTTTTTTCTAAACTTTCTACCCTTTAGAAGACATTATTATTTACAAGTATTTTGTATAAACATCATTTTCTTAAATGTAATGAAAGAAAACTCTTCATATTATAATCAAGGGTTCATATTTTAATGAGGTCCAGACCCTACGAGGACTTTTGACTTGCAACCCTTCACATTACCTGCTTGAATGGAGGTCATAAACTACTTTGAAACCAAGAATCATTTTGAATTCTTGGTCTGCTTGCCTCCACCTCCTGATTGCTGGAATTACAGGCATGTGCTACTAGAGGTCAAATCTGGGGCTTCCTGTATGCCAGGCAAGCATTCTGCTCACTGAGCTACAGCCCCAGCCTGGTTTCTACATTTGTAACAAAGAAATTGATAGTATCCATCTCAGAGCATGGTAAGAATGAGATGAGATAGCTCATTGTCTTCAGTATTTACCTGTTACATGCCAGTTACTGTGCCTGGGGATGTGCCGATGAGCAAAGTAAGAGAGATTCCTGCCATCAAGAAACTGGTGGTTCTAGCAAATAGCAGTGGTCACAGCACAGCACAGTGTGATGGAGATGTGGGGCAGGTTAAGAGAGACTGAGATCTGGAGTGAGTGTGTGGGAGCAGTCTCTGAGAAAACGACATTTCAGCAATCAGAAAGCTGCACCAGGTTGAATCAGGCAACATCTGGAGAAGGCACAGCTAGTACAATAATACTGACGGAACTTTTCAGTTTGTTCAAGGAATGACAAGGAGGCCAGTGTGTGGCTGGAACTGAATGAGTAGGAAGACCAAAGATACAATCAGAGGGTGTCTGATGCCCAGGTCACCTGGGATATTATTGGTCATGGAAAGAATCATAACTTTACTTGCAATGGTATGAAATAGCACAAGGGTAGTTTTGAGCAGAGGAGGGCATGATCTCATTTCAATTCCAGAAGATTTTCTGTCTTGGCTAGAATTAAGAATAAGTAGTAGAGAGAAGCAAGTGGTACCAGGGAGATCATTTAGAAAACGTCCAGGTAGGCAATAGTCATAAAAGCTAATGTGAAGGAAGAGACTGTTCCTGTTCTAGAAGTATATAGAATGTGGATATTGTAGGATTTATTTGTAGATTGGTGTGAAATGTGAGAGAGGATCATTTTTGACTGCAATGTTTTTTATTTGAGCCGCAAATGGAAAGGGTGCCAATGGCTGAGATGTTCTTTATACATGTGGAGCAGGTGGGGCTGTACAAGAAGCTCTAGCTTGGGCACGGTAAATTTCAGATGCTATTTTTTTTTTTACACAAATACATTATTTTGTTGCTTTATAACTCATTTTGGCATTACTTTTAATTGATTACTATAACATTACTAAAATTTGCATATTTTTGAAATCTTTAAAAATATTTTATAACAATTTACTTTGCAATACTTCCTATAAGAAGACATTTCTAACATTATTTTCTCAATATAAATTCCATTATGTTTTTTGTGAGGCCATACAAATATAGAAATTTCCCCTTTTCCAATCAGATGCTAATTTATCATCTGAGTACAGATATTTTAAAATTAAATGAGTCAGGAGTTCTGGCAAGTGGTCTGAGCTAGAGACATAAAATTTAGAATTGTTCTTCTATGGATGGCATTTAAAGCCACGAACGAGGTCTTAAAGGAACTGAGCATAAACAGAGAAAAGAAGTCCAAAATCCATAGGCTGAGTGCCTCCCCACCCCCTGCCCACCCCAACTCAGAAATCAGGAGAGAGCAAAGATACTGAGGGATGTCAGTGGGGACAGGGAGAAACTAGGAGAGAAGAAATGGCTATTGGAAGCCAAGTCTTCAATACTACTGATTAACCAAGTAACATGAGGGTGTAGAATTAAATATTGGCTCAAAGGAATTTAAATATAGGATTTAGTATTGGGTTAGTTATTGGAGTTCACAATTCTAAGGTCATTATTGGTCTGAAAAAGAGTAGTTTTGATGGTGTGGTTGGGCAATATCTGACTGAGTCTGAAACACAATGGAAAGGAGAAAACCACCTGCATGCAGCAAGTATGGAGAACACATTCAGGAAGTTTCATGCAGGGAGCAGAAAGTGCATAGTAACTGGAGACGGAAGTTGGCTTATGTAAGCTTTTGTTTTTCATTTTAGTAGGAAAGCAGTGTAGTATATTCATAGGCTGATGAAGACACTTCAGTGGAGAAAAAAGCTGCTCTTTCAAGGTAGAGAGGTAAGAATTACTAGATTATTGTCCTTAAAGACAGCAAGGGGAGAGACCAAGCACATGAGAGGTGCCTGAAGACCCCTGGGCCAGCCTCCCCACAGTAGATTATTAGCACCTCTTCCCCACTCATAGCCAGCAATATCATAGGAGTAGCTTAGAACAGGTCAAACTGGTACCATTTACATCATCTAAATCATCAAAGATGATAATCTGAACTTATGTTCCTTTTTTTAAACCCCAAGAAAGAAGAGTATGAAATACTTAGAAGTAGTCACAGAACGCAGATTCTGGTCAATGGAGATATGGAGATAACATGCTTGCCCCAGAGTCTATCAAGTGATTGATAGCCATGTTTACCTTCTTATTCAGTCATATTACATTGTCTCCAGCTGCATCAATTTTTCCAGGTGGAAGATCATAACGTTATGTCTTTCAAAAAAGGAAGATAAACTTTTGTGACTGGATTAAGTCTTCAGACTCATCAGTTCACTTATTAATCTAGCTAGCAAAGTGTTTAATAACATTTATTAAGTACATACCAAGTGAAATAAATATAATAAAATAAATAAATATTTAGAAACGATAACCAAAATATTTTAGTGGGTATTATAAAGGATCAATGATTAATCCTAGTGAAATGGATTAAGTTTATGCACCTTTAATTTAAAAATGATTGGGTTTTTGTTTTGTTTTGAAGGAAGTCTTGCTGCTTAGCCCAAGCTGGCCTGAAACTTGTGATTCTCCTGCCTCAGCCTCCCAAGTACTGGAATGATGGGTTTTCACCATCACACTCAGCTATACATGATCATTTTTAAAACAAATATGTGCTTATGGCATAAATATACAAAATAAATCAATAGTCAAAAGAATTATAGAAGACCTAAGTCTGCTCTATACATATATGAGTACATATAACTGGATTTTAAGCCTAGAACTAGCATCACTTATTAACATGATCCCTCCTACCCATAGTTTACTAAAAACCAAGTTCTTTCCAATTTGAAACTAGGAACTATGTAAGAAGACTGGGAGACAGAATAAAATTTGCTAACAACTGGTTTCTAACTTTTAATCTCATTGGCTGTCTCTAGTTTTAGAAAATACTATGAATCCTTTTTTTATTTATTTTTTATTTTGCAATACAATTCAGTTCTACATATCAGCCACAGATTCCCTTGTTCGCCCCCCCTCACCTTCCACCCAGCCCACGCCCCATTTCCACCTCCTCCAGGGCAAAGCCTCCCCCAAGGACTGAGATCAACCTGGTAGACTCAGTCCAGGCAGGTCCAGTCCCCTCCTCCCAGGCCGAGCCAAGCGACCCTGCATAGGCCCCAGGTTTCAAACAGCCAACTCATGCAATGAGCACAGGACCCGGTCCTACTGCCTGGATGCCTCCCAAACAGATCAGGTCAATCAACTGTCTCATCCATTCAGAGGGCCTTATCCAGTTGGTGACCCCTCAGCCATTGGTTCATAGTTCACACGTTTCCATTCGTTTGGCTATTTGTCCCTGTGCTTTATCCAACCTTGGTCTCAACAGTTCTCGCTCATATAAACCCTCTTCTTTCTCGCTAATTGGACTCCAAGAGCTCCACCCGGGGCCTAGCCATGAATCTCTGCATCCAGATCCCTCAGTAGTTGGATGGGGTTTCTAGCATGACAATTAGGGTGTTTGGGCATCCCATCACCAGAATCCTTTTTGGTTTGGGGGGTTTTCTTAGTTTTGTTTGTTTGTTTTTGTTTGTTTGTTTTGTTTTTATCACAAATATTTGGTTCTTACGTGTCACTGATACCTGTCTTGAAGGAAGAAGCTCTATTTCCTCTGCTCTCATATTAAGTTTCTAGGAATATAGCCTTTCTTGGCCTCTCATGTCTGCACAGTATCCTAGGTAATTACATATCCTACACATAATTACAGTTTCAAGTGTTGTCTATATGTAGACAAATAGCAGCTTTTCTGCCACTCAATACAATGTCTACATTCTGGATCGTTACATCTGTTCACAAGTATTGCCCTTAGGATGTCTCACAGGAGTCTCAAAATCCATCATGCTCATGCCAGGCATGGTGGCACATGCCTGTAATACAAGCTCTTAGAAGATAGAAACAGGAGGATCAAGAGTTCAAGGTCATCCTCAGCTATCTAATGAGTTTAAGGCCAGCCTAGGCTACAAGAGACCATGTCTTTAAAAACAAAATGAAACAAAATAAAACCCGAAACAACAACAACAACAAAACAACTAAACATATTTACCTTGTATAAACCAAGGAATTACCCAAATTCCTCCTGCTCTCCATGCTCAGGCATCTATTCTGACACGTTTTCTCATGATCATTGGGCCTACCACTTCACAGTTTATTTATTTGTGTTGCTTCTGTGCATTGTCACAGCAGTACTGTAGAGGTCAGAGGAAAACCTATGAGAGTTAGCAGAGTTTCCTTTCATCATATGGATTGTGGGAATTAAATTCAGGTCACCTGGCCTGTTTGCCAAACATCTTTTTGCCCCCTGAGCCATCTTGCATGCCCAGCAAGTATAATTTTTAGAGGAGTTATTGTGGTGGTTTGAATGAGAATGTCTCTCATAGGCCCACATATTTGAATGTTTGGTCACAAGTTGGTGGAACTTTTTGGGAAGGATTAGAAAGGTGTGGCCTTGGTGGAGGAGGTGTGTCATTAGGGGTAGGCCATTCCCATGCTTAGCTGTCTCATTCTCTGCCTGGTGCTTGTAAACCAATGTAAGCTCTTAGCTACTGCTCCTGTGCCATGCCTCCCTGCCTGCTGCCATGTTCCCTGCTATGATAATCATGGATAGACTCACCCTCTGAAACTGTAAGCAAGTACCCAATAAACTCTTTTTTCTATCAGTTGTCTTAGTCATGGTATTTATTATAGCAACAGAAAAGTAACTAAGACAGTTATTGTTTAATAGTTTTCTGGTCTGAACTTTTAATTCCTTTGTCTTTTCATTGAGATGTGTTTAGATGATTTTCTTTATTGAAATTCAACAACTGTGCTGAGATGGCTCTGTTGGTAAAATGCATGCCACACTCACAAACATGAGAATCAGCACCCACATAAGAAGCAGAGGATGGCAGTATGCACCTGTAACCACAATGCCGTGGTTGGGGAAGAGACAATCAGAGCCCTGAATTGTGTTGACCAGCCAACCTAGCTGAATCACGAGCCCCAGATTCAATGAGAGACCCTGTTTCAAAAAAATGTGGAGACTCATCAAGAAGGATACAGACTTCACCTCTGGCTTCTTCATGCACCTGCATATTTGTGCTCAAGCGTATACACATGTGTACATGTACACACCACATGAAAACATTTGTACACCACAGGAGAGCAAGAATTCAACAACTGTGTCTTCCCTATTAACATACAATAATGTTGACTAGAAATAAGAGTGCACATACAAAGATACTATAGATAACAATGAAAATAGAACTGGTATATTTTTACTAATAAGAGGATAGCTATATTCATGCTAATGTATCCATTCAATGGAATGTACTAGAGCCCAATAAGAGTTTTCCAGGAAATTAGAACAGTCTGTTTCTAAGAGCTGCATCTTAGTATTTGCACAAATTTATATTCTCCTTTTTCAGCAAGCTGCACACACGTTCTCTGACTTAATTACTCCAAGAAACTGATTTCATGCTCACGGATGTCACACACAACTCTAGTGGATTTCAGAAGCTCTGCAAACATGATCTCAATTAAACTGTACATGGTCTCACAAACCTCAACTCCAACCCTTTTGTGACTGTTGCTCCTTCATTATTGCTGAGTTTTATTGCCTGCAGTAATCTCCAATTCTTTTCTCACTGGATTTCAGCAACTGCAGGTCAGCTCCTCTTGATCCTCTGCAGAGTTGGCGTTCCCACCTGTGCTTTGTACACAGCTGCCTCTGATTTGAGTGCTCCTTGTTCTACACTTTTAAATAAAGATTTCCATGCTCCTGTCCCCAGTCATATTGTGCAGCAGTACACCTGCAGGAGTCGTACATGGAATTCTGACTTCACAGGCTTCCAGCTTGCATTCATGGGAATGGAGGAGAAACAGTCAGTGTACCCTTCCTACAGAAGGGGATGCCAGGAAATCATGTCAGAATTCGCAGCTTCACAGATGGAATAGCAATGACTGTTCACGAGATTGACACCCAGGCTCTGCTGGAGTAGTGACAGGAACTGTGAGTGAGGGCCTTACCTTCCCAGGCTTCTCCCTGGGTTGATCTGAGGAACAGATGAAGGGCCGCTTTTAAGGACTACTCAGACCCCTACACAGGCCAACCAGAGTCTGCAGGGAGCTTGCAGGCCCTTCTTGCTATGAGCTTATCTTAGGGGAATGAATGGGAACTGGGTGGCTGACATTCCTAATAAGAGGGAACCCCTTTCACCAGGTTGGTTAAGACTCTGGAATATAAATTACAATGTAGTTGGCAGTTCTATGTCAGAGTAATACAGTAACTGTATCAGTTGAATACTGATAAAAAAAAATAAACGTCAACTCTGGCTAAAGAAAGAATGAAGATGACACCTTATATCTCAATGTTTAGCTTGTTGATTTAATGTCTGGGGGAGACTTGTCCCTCTTACAGGCTGAGGAGAGACTTCATTCTCATGGTTACAGACCTTATGGTGGCTGCTTTTCTCATCTCTGTGACGGAATACCTGTCAGAAGCAACTTAAGGGACAGAAGATTTACTGTGGCTCACAGTTATCACTCCACCTGGCAGGGGAGCTATGGAGCAGTTCATGGCACCAGGAGCATAAAGTGACAGCTCCTCTGTGGACCAGGAAGTAGAGAGTTCCAATCAGAAGCAGGACTGGACTATATCCTTCAAAGACTGGCCCATGGTGCCCCACCTGCAAAAGTCATAACTCTAGCCACAAAGGTTCCCAAAACAGCACTACCCACTCAGGGACCAGCTGTTCTCACACAGGTCTTAAAGTGGGATGCAGCTTAGTTGGTAGAGTTCTTGTCTAGTATGCACAAAGCCCCTGGGTTCTGTCCTTAGCACTTCATCAGTCAGGCATGGGAGTGCACACCTGTAGTAATCCCAACACTTGGGAGGTGGAGGCAGAAGTATCTGAAGTTCAAGGCCATCCTGGGCTATATGACACTTTGTGCCAAAAAGAATAAAGAAAAGAAAAGGAAAAGTATATATTAAACACAGTCCTATCTCATGTGGATAGCATGGGTATATTCTATTCATCCACGTATCCCAGATTCTAGCATAGCCTCTGGCACATAGGTGTTGAATATACATTTATTGAATGGGCAAAATAATGACCATTTCTTTGCCTCATTGCCCATGTCCTAGTCTCTTAATGCAGTTTTGTCTGTAACTGTGTCTACTTCTGCACAGAGACAGATGCATCCTTCCCTGAGTAGAACAGTTCCCAAGCAGAGCAGTCCAGTTTAACCATTTGATTCTCCAAACATCCAGGGCATCAGCCTCCTCCTGTCTGCTGTGATAAGGCTTTTCCTCACCCATCTATTCATGGCCACAGCAAACCATTTTATCAGACCTCCCAGCCACACGTTATCCCAATCTTCCTTCTCAAAATGCCCCCACGCGAACTTAATTTTCTAAAACATATATTTCTAGCCTAGACCTCTCTAAACTGAGTCCCATATATCAATTTGTCTAAGAACCACCTCAAATTCAAAATGTTCAAAACTGAGTTTCTAACTCTTCTCCAGACAAGTCCCTTGTGCTCTCCTTGTCATAGTGCTTAATTACCTGGATTAACTGAGTTATCTTTGTTCTCTTTTTCTTCCATTGATTTCAAAGTTCTACACCCTATTTCAAGCTTTCTACTGGTTAACTTGATTTAAATGAGTATTTGAACCTCTTTATCTCTTAGCAGTGTTAAGAATTAAATAGCAATTATGCTTTTGTCCTCTGGATGATATAATAATAATAATAATAGTAATAGTAATAGCACTAATTGTGATAATGACAGTGATGATAGATCCTGCTTGTTAAGCGGTCACTGTCTGTTAAACACTCTTCTAAATCCTTATGTGTCCTGATCTATATATTTTTCAAAACAGTTTTATGAAGCCTGTGCTATTATTAATCTCATTATTATTGAGGAGGAAACCAAGGCACAAGAGGTTAAACAGTTTGCCCGTCATTAGAATAGCTAGGACATGACGGAAGCAGCATGTCAGCCTGGGAACCTGCACTCCAATTTACTCCCACATCAGGTGTTAACTTTTTTCTTACATTATGTCCCTTCTATTTCAAGAATTCTTTCTTAACAATTTGCATGAATTTCCAGGCCATAGTAACAACTATTATTTAAACTGAATTTTCCCTAGTGTCATTGATTGCCACTATTTCATGTTTATCAAATTTTTACTGTTTTGAGATCTCCATGCTAATGCAATTTTCATTGGACTGCTTTGACGATTTCTATTTTTTTTTTTTAGGAAAAAGATATGGGTGTGATACTTTCTGAGTGTTTTCACATCTAAAAAGTATGAATCTATTGCTGTCATGAATGAACAAAATTTGCTTGGATATGATAATGGAAATTACCATTTATTTCCCTCTATAAACCCACTAATATCACTCCACTGGGAGGGTATTTCCAATATCATAAATGAAGACATTGGTGCCAGTCTCATTATTTTTTTAAGTGATGTATAAACACTTGGATTTCATCTTTTCTTTCTAAAATGTCATCAGGATGTGCATGTGTGTACACATTTTTCAATAACCTTGCTTAATATTTGCTTTTTCAGTTCAGAAAAAAATTCTCCCAATTCAATTTCTATTGATATTTTCCTTCCATAGCTCTTTGTTTTATTTGCTCCATGTTTCTTCCCCTTTGAAGAGCGAGGCTTCCTGCTCCCTGATCCTGCTGTAGGCAAGGCTTCTGCAAAAGCTTGTGTAATCTTGGCATCTTATCAGTCTAGAGAAATAGCAGCTTCTTTTTATTTTTCCCTAAAAGTTCATAGGTGGACAGAGGCTGCAGATAAGTTCATCGACTGCTTACCTAATGTGCACAAAGCCTTAGGTCCAATCTATAGCAGAGCATAAGGCCGTGGTTCTCAACCTTCCTAATACTGCAACCCTTTAACACACCTCATGTTGTGATGACCCCCAGCCATAAAATTACTTTCATTGCTATTTTATAACTGTAATTTTGCTATTGCTATGAATTGTAGCCCGGCAGTGGTTGCACACATCTTTAATCCCAGCACTTGGGAGGCAGAGACAGGTGTATCTCTGAGTTTGAGGTCAGCCTGATCTGCAGAGTGTGTTCCAGAACAGCCTGGCTATACAGAGAAACCCTGTTTCAAAAAACAAAACAAAACAACAAAAACAAATCATAATGTAAATATTTTTGGAAATAGAGGTTTGCCAAAGGGTCACAACCCTCATATTGAGAACCTCTGGCATAAGGTCTGGTGTGTTAGCACAGTCCTATAATCCCTAGTACTGGGGAAGTGCAGGTAGGAAGATCAGGAGTTCAAGGTTAGCCTTGGATACACAGAAAATTTGAGACCAACCTGGGCTACACAAGACCAGTCTTAAAGTAAATAAAAGATCGTAGTTGAGAACTGGGCAGGCCCTCCCATGCATAGCCAGTGGGTAAGTAGAGCTTCAACACTGGTAACTCTCTAGCCCCACAGAGGATAGAATTGTTTGTGAAGTTGCAGTAGATGGACAAGTTAACCTCTTGCCAGGCTATAAATGAGAGAGGGTCAGAAACGTGCATGCAGAGTAGGCCCCTTACAGAGGCAGGCAAATGTATATGTAGATTTGACTTCTAGCTTTGGCTAGTTGTGGGAAAACAGAGTAACTATAGGCAGATGGCACAGACCTGTGAGAGAGAAGCCAAGAGATGCCACCTGACCACCTTCTGCCTGTGACCAGCAGCTGTGGGCATGAGGTTCCTTTGGCATCTCCCCCTCTGTGTGCACATGAAGTTGCAGGCATTCCAGTTTGAAACCTCTCTGTTTCCCAAAGATAATAATTGAGCTTTGATTTTCCTTCAGTCTTTGTTAGACTGCTCCAGTAGTAAACAGAACCTGTTTCTCCCTTCTCAGAATTATACATAGTTTTATACTTAATTTTTCCTAACCTTAAATTTGTAGTAATTGAAGTACATTAACTCATCATAAGAACTGACTATGGGGACTGGAGAGATGGCTCAGTGCTTAACAGTACTTAGTGATCTTGCAGAAGTTTTGGGTTCAGTTTCTATTACCCACAAGGTGGCTCCTGTTCCAGGGGTTCCTATGACTTTTGGCCTCCTTGGTCACCAGACAAACAGACGGTACACATACATACATGCACACAAATACAAATAAAAATAAATAAGCTTTTAAAAAATAATAAATTATTGTCTTAATTCCCCACCCCACCCCAATCTCATGGGCCATGGAATGCTCATGTGATCCTGACCAGCTGGGCCTCTCCCCCTAGAGTTCTTTTCCTTAAACAATAAGTCAGGTTGGAAGTGCTATGAAGAAAGAAAGAAAAAAAAAAGCAAAAAGCCATTCTCTTCTGAGTTGTATAGGAAAGGATGTTCAAAACAGAGCGGTAAGCAGGAATAAGACAGCGGTACAAGAAGCATGATAGAATCTGGAACGTTCTGAATTTATGAAGCATCTGATGTATCTGCAAGAGTCGAAGCTCGGAGAACTGGGCAGCAGCCAGACCATGAGGTGTTTTAATGCCATGACAAAGACTTTGATCGTTATCCAGAAGGCAATCGGAACTTGAAGGCTTTTAAGGAAGGAGCAATAAGATTTAGACATGTGTTTTAAGCAGATCATTCTAGCAGCAGTGTGGGAAATGAGAGGGGGAGGGGAAATGGAGTGAGGGAACCCATTAGGAAGCTATTAAAGAGGTTTGGGTGAGAATTTATGAGACAGGACTAGAGTCAGTAGCAATGTGGGGAGGAGTGGGAAGACTTGAAAGCTTCTCATCAAGTAAGAAAAAGTTGCTCTTTGATTCTAGGATTAGGTGAAGCCGGAACATAGAATGACTAGATGATGCTGTTCCCTGAGGCAGGGAATACAGAGAGCAATTAGATGAAGAACGGGAGAAGACACAGTGTCTAATGTGTCCCCAAGGTATTTGAGTGCATATGCTCAGGCATCACACATATATGCCAAAATGACTCAGTCAGAGCATATTGAACCATATCATATATAGAGGCATCAAAAGCATATATTTAGCTCACAGGGGAACAATTATTAAAACAAATATAATTTGGAGTTCTTTTTTAGTTATTTTTATTTATGTGTGTCAGGCTGCCTGAGTTTGTATGCATCACATGCGTGTATGTGCTTGAGGAGACCACAGGGCATCAGATTCCCTGAAACTGGTGTTTCAGATAGTTGTGAGATGCCTAATGTGGGTTCTGTGAACCAAACCCTGGTCCTCTGCAAGAGCAGTGTAGGCTTTTAATCACAGGACCATCTCTCTAGTCCCCCAAACTTGGGCTTCTTAATACTATATTGATGTATTAGAGAAAGATGGAAGACAGAAATCTAGAACCTCATGCATAAGAGCCAAAGTTAAACAGAATTATAAAGGAAACATGGAGTAAAATAAAAGGTGGGGAAGGAAGATTTAGAGTATAAAAGTATAAAATGGTCGTTCTAGTAATGTCAAACAAGTTGGGGACTACTTGTACTGCAGAGTTCACTCAGTAGTTAAGAACACTGGCTGCTCTTGCAGAGGACCTGGGTTCCCTTTCTGGCACCCACATGGAAGTTCACAGCCACCAAGGACTCCAGCCCCAGGGGATCCAATGCTCTCTTCTGGCCTCTGCAGGCATCAGGCATGAATGTGGTGCGCACACACACACACACACACACACACACACACACACACACACACACACAGAGAGAGAGAGAGAGAGAGAGAGAGAGAGAGAGAGAGAGAGAGAGAGAGAGAGAGAGACTCATGAACATAAAATAAAAATAAATAAATCTTAATAGTTTAATTAAGGGCAAGATAGCCTCAGGATGTAGAAGAATTCCAGTTTCTTTCTTTAGAGTTGCATTTGGCTTTGGTTAGTTGCTCTTTGAACTGGTTTTAGAGGAAGTACTCAAGATTGGAAGGAAGCCTCTGGGAAGAAAAAGTGTGATTTGTTATTGCTAGAAGTGAATAGCACCAAAGTCCTGAAAATGTGAGGAAAGGCTAAGCCAATCCTATCCCCACAGAGTGGGTAGAGGCAAATAAGGCATTGTCACAGGGAGCCCACCTGACCTCTGCAAAAGTATAGGTGGAAAGCTAGCGTGGTAGCAAACTCCTGTGATGAAGCACTATGGAGGTAGAGGCAGCAAAACTGGTCATGCAAAGCCAGACTCACTTGCATAGCAGTGGGGGCCAGTGTGGACTACCTGAGACTCTGCCTTTAAACCAACAACAAGAACAGATGGGAAAGTCTAAGGCAACTGAACAGGCTTGAGAAGGGTGACATTAGCAGAGGAAGATGGTGCTGGATGCTGGAGTATCCTCTAGGTCGACTTGTAGGAATAGGGTCCTCAGTTTTCTAACTCCAGAAAGGCTAAATACAAGTTGCTCATGGCCAAGTCCCTCCCCAGAAAGTGTGCGTGTGAGAAGTTACATTTCTTCCTCAGGGCAACCTGAAGTTAGTCACCAGTCAGCCTCCTTGTCTCAGTTTAGGATGTGTTCTAAGGGCCATTCCGACTTCCACACTCCCATAAGACTGTCTGGAGCCTCAGCATGATTGATCCGAATACTCAGCCTTTCATTGGCAGATTCTGGTGTCCTTAGGGCTTCTTGAGTGTTATTGCCAGGGTAGATCATGAGTTCAAGGCCAGACTTGGAACAATCTTTTGTAAGCCTTCTGCATGAAATCTAATCTACAGAGTTTGTTTCTGAGGCTCTCAGCCTAAGCGGCTAGGCTGGTGGGTGTTTTGTCAACTTGACACAAGGAGGTTCATCTGGGAAGAGAAAGCCTGAACTGAGAAAAAACACCTCCATCAAATTTGCCTGTAGGCAAGTCTGTGGGAGCATTTTCTTGATTTATGGATGATGTGGGAGGGCTCATCTGAGTGCGGGTGGTGCTACCCCTGAGCAGGTAGTCCTGGGTTGTATTAAAAAAAAAAAAAAAGCAAGCTGAGTAAACTGCATAGCAAGATAGCAAGCTAGTAAGTAGTGTTCCTTCATGGCTTCTGTTTCAGTTCCTGGCTCCAAGTTCTTACTTGAATACCTGCTCTGACTTCCCTCCACAATAGACTGTGACGTGGACACATAAACCAAATAAACCATTTCCTATTCTAGTTTCTTTGGATTATGGTCTTAGTCGCAGTAATAAAAATCAAACTAATAGAGGGGCAAACACATAGGATATCATTTTATACACTCTCTTAGTTAAAAAGCCTTGAAACCATTGTTGTATCATCAGATTTAGATTTACCTACAAAAACTCAATGACATCATTTTCAGGACTGATCAAAAGGCTCCAAAATGAGAAGTTAACTCGAGACTGAACTCTTTCTCAGCAGTTAGAGATGGTGTCTCCGTACCTATATTCTCAGCCCCACAGGATAGTATGACTGGATGGGGATGCTGGTGCTTTAACCCATTTTCAGATGGCTTGGTTGCCTGGATCTCAACCCTTGGTGATCATCACAAGAGCAAGTCTCAGCGTATTTGGAGTTCTATTTATGACTCTCTGCTTCTTGCCTCTAGCTATCTGGATGGTCTGAGTAGTTCTACAGTAGCTACCCTTCTCTTTGAATCAAAACCCAAAGGTTAATAAATGCCTCCATATCTAACAGCTAAGATAAGGCTTCACTGAAATTAGAAATCTCTCCTGGATGCTGACACCTCTATCTGAGTTTCAGCTGGAGAATAAATTGGATTGGAAGAAAGCATAGGGCCAGCAGGGGAAGTGGGGGAAATTCTCAGAGGTCTGACAAGCTTTAGTTTGAATGCTCCCCTCCCCAACAATGGTACTTTGAGGAGTAAATCAAATTGCTCTGCTAAGAAATGATTGCTTGGGGGCTATTAACAAGATATGACCTGAGATGCAATGCTTCCCATGGGTCATAAAGATGACTATATGTGGGAGCTGATCATTAGAAAAATGATTAAGGCTATTATTAACGCATTACTCAATTACTTATTAATTACTTTAAAATGTGGCTAGAAATGAGGCAATTAGGAGTTCACAGTAGTAATTGGTATTTGGAATCACAGAGGGTGAATTGATGAGCACCAGCTGCTCTGACATTTTGCCTGGTGATCAGCTACTGAGGAAGCAGGCTGCAGAGCATGTCTGTGATCTCTCTATTCACAGCATGGCTGCACTCAGGGAGGGCAGATGTTTCCCCTGGGAGAATAAAAGAGCACTCATACTTCCATTTGACTGAGAGCTCTGAAGTCAGTAGAAAGTAGAAGGGAAGTTGTGCCTCAGATATTCCCATAATAGACACTGGGTCTAAATCTGCACTAGACAAATGTATTAGAACAGCCGTGGGTGCAGCTTAGACTGATGGGTTGTTAGCCATATAGGTTAACCCAGTGTGCATACCAATGGAGCCCTTGTGCCTCCTGGGGCTGGGCCTAACCACTGAAGATACCTGTATTCAGGTCTTCAGATGGCATTTCTGTTTCTTGGGATTATGCACAGCTACTCTGGTAAGAAGTCAAGAGGCCTTATTAAATAGTCCTCAGACTTGCTTCTCAGGGACTCCACTCTCCAAGGAGATATCTTTGTTATAACTCCTTTATGAAATGTCCTCTAAAGACTCATGGGTTAAGCATTTTTCAGCTGATAATGATGTGTTAGGAGGTTCTGACAACTTCATAAAGTGGGATCTAGTTGGGAAAATTAGTTTATTGGGGGGAGGTCCTTGGTCCCTTCCTCTCACTGCTTTCTGTCCATCATAAAGAGCAAATTTTCTGACACAAAGCACTGCTACCATGATGTTCTGCCCAAGAGGAAAAGAATGCTCTGAAACCTTTAGCCAAAGCAAAAACTTTTCTGTCTCTGCAGGTCTTCTGACATGATAATATATTGGTAACTAATGGGAGGGGGGAGGAGGGCAGAGTGACTCTGAGAAGATACAGGGTGAGAGGCTGGTGAACATGATCAAAATGTATTTTGTGTGTATGAAATTCTCAAAATTAAAAAAATAGTATGCTAATGAAGTAACTAATTGCTGTGGATATCGCTCTGTATAAATAAAATGCTGATTGGCCAGTAGCCAGGCAGGAAGTATAGGTGGGACAAGCAGAGAAGAGAATTCTGGGAACAGGAAAGCTGAGTGAGGAGACGCTGCCAGCCACCACCATGAGTACCAACATGTAAGATACTGGTAAGCCACGAGCCATGTGGCAAGATATAGATTAATAGAAATGGGTTAATTTAAGATAGAAGAACTAGGTAGCAAGAAGCCTGCCACGGCCATACAGTTTGTAAGCAATATAAGTCTCTGTGTGTTTACTCGGTTGGGTCTGAGCGGCTGCGGGACTGGTGGATGAGAGAGATTTGTCCTATCCATGGGCCAGGCAGGACGGAGAAAACTTCAGCTACAACTAATATATTTTATACTTGCACAAACTATCATATTAGATTTTCTCTAATACTGTTATGCTTGTGTTTTGTCCCTCTCTCCCATGTTTTTACTCATTTGCTTTGAAACAGGACAGTTTTCATTATCTCATGTCTATGAAGTCTTCTCATATTCAGTCATGTAAGCAAAATAATGGAATTCTTTCCCCCAAAACTCAGAGTTATTTTACAAACGTGACTTGGTTCTTACAGGAAGATGGAAGGAGGTATGCCCTGAAGTGGGGAAGTGGGCATGGGCGGTAGAGAAGAATGAAAAAAAAAAAAGTAGAGGCAAGGCATGGTAGATTATACTGTAATCTCAGTATTTGTGAAGCTGAGGTTGGTGCATGCCATGAATTAAAAGTTTAGCCTAGGCTACATAGTGAGTACCAAGCAAGCCAGGGATCTATAGTAAAATCCTGTCCGAGGAAAATAAAATAACAAGGTGAGAGTGGGCAGTAGGTTTCTGACATACTCTTCTGAAAAAATCTCAAATATGTAAAAGTAGAAGAATCTCTGACCACATCCCAAAGCTTTTCATTTTCTGTATATTTTTGGGAAAGGAATAGTTTGTATGACATCCATTTCTAGGCCAGTTCATGCTTGAAGACATCTCTGTCATCGTCTAGTCCCACACCTACTATAACATGTGCCTCAGGTGTCTCTGTGTCATTATCTGGAGTTCTGTAACTGCCATCCTCCATCATATCCATCTGCCATCCCAACCTCCATGAAAGACAATTCAGAGACTGTTACTATCTTTTAGAGTCTCATCTTAATTCTCCAGAGACCCATAACCAAGAGAAAATTATATATAACTAAAGTTTAGGAATAACTAGTGAAGAATTAAACTCTAGTGAAGAATATTTGTGGATATATTGTACAAATGGCTTTTGCTATAAAAAATATTTACACTTTTATTTCCAGCACTTTCCCTTCATTGTCTGGTATTAGCAACCCTCTTTCATTTGAGAAACCACTGTTGACATTCCATTGGCCCAGTATGCTGACATCATGGGGCCCAATTCCTACAGACAGTTGTAATTTTTCCAAAGAGTGGACATGGGACTCAAACAAGGAAATCAAAGCCCTTCCTTGGAGCTAACATAAGATACTGAAAAAAAATGACTACCCTTTTACTGTAGTTATGCTGCTCAAAGATTTGAACTGGGAAACACTACTTACCACATAAAGGGAAAGCTCATCAGCACAAGTAGAGACTGGGGCCAGCACAGCACCAAATGTAAGCGTGTGGATGACAGCTGCTGTAACACTGGGAATTTGGAGGAGTTAGCACAAAGTGTGAGCATGAAGAAGCATTCTGCTGCTTCTGGTCTCCATAGACAACTTGCAATATAAAGTAAAGCAAGGCAAGCCTTGCTTCCAAATAACTGATTTGAAAACAGTAAAACAATACCAGTGAACAAGTATCTGCCTCTGTAAAGAGATGTTCCTTGGCCCTGGATACAATAGTCAATAGAAGACAGCTGGGAAAATAAGCCTAAACCTTTACACAGAAGTTTCATTATCTACCTCTACAAAGACCAAGAGGTGGTGAAAAGTGGGCAATGCAATTAGGATCTGAAACGTTTGGGAGTTTTTAGGAATTTATACTTCCTTCCTTCAAAAGGAGTAAGTCTCCTCTTTCTTTTGCTTTTCTCTAAGAAAATTTAAAGATATGCAAAAGTAAAGAATAACTCCCTAGGGAGACGGGAATTGATCTACCTCAAGATCCAGCTATACCACTCTTGGGCATATATCCAAAGGGATGATTCATACTACCACAGAGACATTTGCTCAACCATGTTCATTGCTGCTCTATCCATAATATCCAGAAATTGGAAACAACTTAGGTGTCACTTAACAAAATAATGGATAAAGAAAATGTATATTTGCACAATGGAGTACTAATTAGCCATTTAAAAATGAAATTATGAAATTTGCATGTAAATGAATGGAACTAGAAAAAACATCATCCTGATTGAGGTATCCCAGAACCAGAAAGACAAATATGGTATGTATTCACTTTATATGGATAGTAGCTTTTAAGCCAATGATAACTAAGCTACAATTTGTAGAACTACAGAGGTTAGGTACGGAGTGAGGGGCTATAGATGACAGGTAGATCTTGTTAGGGCAGAGAAATAGAATAGATACTTATGGATAAATAGGGAGGCTGGAATGGGAGGGTCAAGTAGGGATAGGTAGAGGTGGGGGATAAAAGAGTGTACATGGGAGAGACAACTAAAATTAAGGACCATTTAAGGAGTAGAATGGAAACCTACTACAGTAAAATATTCCTAAATTATATACATATATGAAGGTGATCTCAATAAGATCACCAATAATGGGGGAGACAGAGCCCTAACTTGACATCTCTTGTCACCAAAGGAAGCTTCCAGACTAGGAATGGGTTACATCTAATTGAGTTGTTGTTCAAAGGGGTCCCATGGGAGTCCCTAAACAACCCTGGCTCTTGCCAAGACTGTTGGTTGCTGTTCACAAACTGACAGAAAAGCCCTGTTACTGAAGATAACACCTGTACAACCCATTGAACATTAAGAAGTCAAGCTTACTTGAAGAAGGAGCCTTCAATTTTACATTTCAGTGTCTTTGGTATAGGAAGACACTTGCATGTTGCCAAAAGAGAAACATAAACACCAACCCAGCACAACCTTTGGATCTACAATGGTGTCCTGCCTGCAAGATATGCTAGTGTAATAGTGGCACAAAGCTTGTGGGAGTAATCAACCAATCAAAATTTCTGCTTCATAGAAAAGTCTGTCAGATATTCTAGGCTTATAGACTGAACCCAGATACCCCAGTGTTGCAGAGGAACCTTGGTTGACTGCCTAGGCAGCCAGATGTCTCTGTCATTTCTATAGTTTTGGAAGTTGCTTGCACTGCACTTCCTGTTTACTCGGGTAATATTATATCCTTCTGGGGTCTTTGATAGAGTTGAAGACTAGATAGTTACAGTTTTTCTTAGTTATATTAGAAGGTAAATTAGGTACAAAACTTTGCAATCAGGTAAATTAGGTATGAAACTTTGGACTAACCAAGATAGGATAGATAATAGACTATTTTCTCTCAATTTGCCAAATGTAAATGGACTGGATATTGTAAATGTAATTGTTACTTGATAATTGTTCTTATTGTATATAGTTTTACTATGCTAAAGTCAAAACCTTTCCTTTTATTTAGACAAAAAGGGAGAAATGCTGTGGAATAGAATAATTGTAAAGATGTGTTACATTTGTTTATTATGCTGCATTTGTTTAACTATGTAAAGATGTGTTACATTTGTTTTACTTTGCCTGCCTAAAGCTTCTGATTGGTCTAATAAAAAGCTGAATGACCAATAGCCAGGTAGTAGAGGGATAGGCAGGGCTGGCAGGAAGGGAGAACAAGTAGGAGGAGGATTCTAGGCTCAAGAGAGGAGAACAAGAGAGAACTAGAGGGAGATGCCCGGGGCCAGGCAGGCAGGCAACCACCAGTCAGCCAGACACAGAGGAAGCAGAAAAGTAGGACATACAGAATGAAAGAAAGGTAAAAAGCCTTGAGACAAAATAGAGATGAATAGACACAGGTTAATACAAGTTATAAGAGCTAATAGGACAAGTCTAAACTAAGGCCGAACATTTATAATTATTAATAAGTCTCTGTGCCATGATTTGGGAGCTGGTTGGTGGCCCAGAGAAAGCCTACTACATGTCTCTGATTTCTTTTCCTTTTCTTGGGCTCTTTTTCTATTTATTTTGTCCAATTCTGATTTGTTTTTGTTTTATCTTATTATTATATTATATTATTATACCTTATTGTATTATTTCTTAGAATCCTATTTGTTTTCTAATGAGATAAGAAGGGAGTGCATCCAGATAGGAGAGGAAGTGGGGAAGAACTGAGAGGTGTAGAGGAAGGGAAAACAATAATCAGGATATATTATATGATGGGGAAAAAGCTAGTTTCATTTAAAGGCAAAAACAGAATAACATGACAAGTATGCATTCACCTGAAACCCGGACTTCATGGTAGTTAATCTGTAGATGTTTAAATAAATTCAAAACTCAATTAAGTATCCAGCATTTGATTGCACAACTATACTCATAGCTAGTTTTCTTTACCAACTCACTCTGTAATGGGTATTTATGTTCTTGTTGGCTCTGTTATATCACAAACAGGAGATTAATTGCTTCCAGTAGTCCTGTTTTGTCACATATACATATGAGAATTTCACTTAACTTCTACATCTAGAAACAGAAGCCAGATTATCAAGTTCATATAGCAGTGATTTTACCTGATTTGGACCATTTCTTTCTGAAATTTTCATATATAATGTATGATAATTTTGTTTTCTTAAAATCCTTGCGACAGTTGGTACTGACAGACATTAAGTATTTGCCTAGCTGATAACAAAAACAATATTATATTGCTGTTGAAGTCTGTGTATTACAGAACCAGAAGGAAGATAAACAGCTCCTTGTAGTTTACTGCCCTATGATCTTAAGGACAGCCTGATTGTTTTTGCATTTGTTTCTTGGTGGGAGTTCTTTGTATTTCCTGCATGTGGATACTTTCTTTAAGTGGTGCTTGTCATATCTGGACTTTGACTCACTCTCCTTAGCCAGTGGTTGTCACCTGAACTTTGACTAAATCTTCCTATGTTTGAAATGCTGGTCCAGTACTTAACCAGGAAGTTACCTTCTCTGTGCTTCATGTAAACTGTAAACTAGAGATGGTAATAGTCCATTCCTTGTAGTGTTATCATGAGGATTTATTGAGCTAAGAGTTTTTTAAAAGGTTTAGAACATGCTTAATGGTATGATGGAATATAGCAGAGGGGAAAAATACAATGGGAAAAGAACTCACATTCTTACATTATTTGCTGCTTCCTCCTCCTCCCCCTCCTTGTTTTTAGCAACAGAAATAAAACAACTAGCACAGGTCAGTATATGGTCCTGACCCAGACTCTTTAGTATTCTTTCAGCATTACTATGCTTTTCACATTCCACCTGCTTTGTCTGTCTTCATTTTGCACGTCACTGGAGCTTCTGCTTATCTTTGTGAAGTTAGCACAAATGGTACCTCTTAAAAGAAGTCATCCAATGATATTTGGCTTCCAGAATCTCTCTTGCACACAGCTCTCAGCTCAAAGTCTTCTGATATTCTCTACACCCCTGCTCAGCCTCCCGATATTTGGGGTCATCACTGTCTCTTAGAGATTGACTAAATGTCAAAGGACTGTCTGACAAAAGCTGTTCTGATGACAAGACAAAGATAATGCTTTAAAATTCTTATTCATTAAATCAATACGGAAGAGTGCAGGAGTATTTGGAAGATTCATTTTGTAATCACATGTTAAATGCATTCTTCATGAATTGTGATATTCTGTTTGGGAGTCCAGTATATATAATACATGCATACCATGTACTGCACATCCTATGTAGACACGTACAAACACCTTATAAAAATGTCAGCACTACCTGGGGGAGGGGAAGAAAGTAGCTGACTATAGCTCTTCCTAGAGCTTTTTAAAGAATAATAACTAGTGCTTTTCTGGGCCTTAGCACAGATTTCTGCTAAAGTGAGCTCCTGGGTCGGCAACACATCAGAGAGAAAGGAAGGTGTCATTTGGCAATTTGGCTACTGCTGATGACACAACTGTTTCTCATGAAACAAGTTAGCTCCAGGGGAGGGCTGCTTATGAGAACAGGGTTAGGATAGGAAGTTACCAGAATTGGTACTAGGTTTTCTTTGTGGGAAAGCAAGCTATTTTTTTTTCTGAGTATGAGAAAAATACAACCTATTTATTCTGACCATGATAATAGTGGAAAAGGCACAGTTCAAAACCAGAAATACTAATCTTGAGGGGCAAGGTTGGAGATGGCTCAACATAAAGAGTAATTGCTGCTCTTACAGAGGACCCAAGTTTGGTTTCCAGGACTTCCTAGGTGGCTCACAACCACCTATAACTCCAGTCCCAGAGGATCTGACACCTTCTTCATGCACATAGAGCACAAACATATACTCAGTCACTCATATATACACTTAAGATTAAATAAGTTAATCCTTAAAAATACACACACACACACACACACACACACACACACACACACTCACACACAGTTGAAGTGGGACCTAGTAAGACAACTCTCTGACTTTTCTTCTTGTACTTCCAAAGGGCTGCTAACATGAAAACACAGATAGTTACATGGAAATATTGGCAAAAGTCCCAGCAGATCCTAAGCAAAGCTATTGTATATGGACCATAACTTTGGAAGATACTAAAGTATCAAGGGCAAGTTGCCTACAACAGGAGCAGAGAAGCCACCATCTGTGGAGCCCTCATGCCCCAGCCACATATATTAAGTATCTTCTCTGTGTTTTTAAGGAATTCAGTTCCCAGGATTTAATGCAGCAGAATCGTAGAAGGCTAGGTGGAGCCTTGTATCCAGATATCAAGTGGTTAGTAAACAAGAAAAGAAAACACAGAATACACTTTTTATTATACCTCTGAGCTATGCAACAAATTCAGTGCTTCCCACCATATTCCCCTTGTTATTATCCTTACAGTCAATTAATATGCAAAATGTAATTGCCCAAGGTCTGTTCCATTTTAAGCTGTGATTTTCATTTAATATTGATATTGAAAGTCATTTTGAAAGGGTGCTTGCAGCAGCGCATTAGCCAATTACAAGCATGGTATCCCAGTTAATAAAGTTGTCTCTAGGCAGCCTGCCTAGGTTTGAACCCCAGCTCTTCTGCTTACTGTTTGTGTCACCTTGAGCAAGTGATCCATTGTCTTCCAGGTCTCGGAGTCCTTGTCTGTGAGATGGAGGTAACACGGCACCCGAACTTAAAGAATTATGTTAAAGAATCAATGAGTTAATGCTTGAAAAGTGCTTACAACAGCAACAGCTCCACAAATGGGCTCTGTCTGTGTTAACACTTAATTCTGCAATGAGCCAGCCAATGCAAAGGATAGGGGGTGGCAAGGATGGTGGACAAGAAAAGAAACCTTAAGCGTCTGCAGTGCAGAGAAATTCTTTTTGCCTCAGGAGTCATCTTGACCCAGAAACAGTGTTAGTGGTACGGCATTAGGCTACTTTGTGTTCCATGGAAATCTCATATTAATATTAATGCCCTAGGGATAGTCCCTGGAGGCCTGCACTTGGACCTGCTTAAACTTTAGCCCTGGTGAGCCTTGACACATCCCATATTTACTCAGGCAAGTATGACCTAAACTCAAGGAAAATTCTGCTTATTGGACCACTGTTTTTCATTTTATGGATCCCTTTACTTTTGAAAACCAAGGAAAGACATAAACTTAAAACAACTGTCTGCAAAAGAACTTTCCAGAGAGCAGTCCTGGTGGCCGGGACATCATCTATTCAGGACAGAAAGCCCAGTGTTGGTGTACTGTCTGTCAATATGCTAAAGGAAGCCTCTGAGACCCGTGGCTTTCCCATCGTCCATCTAAAGCTTTACAGTGAACTGGGATGGGCAGCTAACTCAATTAGTGCTTAACTAGCATGCATGAAGCTCTGGATTCTACCCTTGGCATTGCATAAACTGGATGTGGTGGCTCATGCCTATAATCTCAGCAGTGAGGAGGTATAAAAAGAAGGATCTAAAGTTCAAAGTTATCTTTGGATGTCTAAGGAATTGGAGGAAAACCTGGGAGATGTGAGACTCTATCTCCAGTAATAATAACAACAGTAATAGTAAAAGGTTTACACTGCATGAAGTTCTCCTTACAGGGACAGAAGACAGCAGCCTGGGTACAGGCAAACAAGAGATATGAGGCTCACTCATACTTGTTCTTTGTGATAAGCTCCATAACAGACAGGAAAAGGCTCCCAAATTTAGAGATTAGTATGGGAATTCTTCAGGGCTTATAGATCTCCCATCCTCCTCACTGTATTAATCAATATATGTGAGCATACACTGAGAACACTATCCTGAGTTATCTTGTATGTGTGTGCACACACACAAACTTCTCACACACAAACACATCTTCAAGTTACATATACACATTCCAATTTGTGATAGTCAAGGGTCCAAGCAGATAACCCAAGGAGATCATAAAGGAGTGAGTGAGAGTTTTCACTCCCTTCAGAGAAGGAAGCTTTCTGAGAGGTGGTCAATCTGAAACTGAGACACAGAGTCCTTCACAAATCCTTTTGGTGGGATTCATTGACACTAAGGTGCCAAGCAAGGAATAACTAACTCTTTGTTCATATCTCATATTTATATTTAATTTCTTGTTGTTGAATTCTGTAGTTTAGAGTGTTGGAGTCTAAACCACCCTGAGATATTAGAATGGGGGGAAGGATAGATTTTAACTACAAACAATCTACAAACACTTAGCTGATGCCTACCATGGATTGGGCAGTGTCCTGGCACTGGGACTGAAATAGAGACACTATTCTTGTCCCATGGGAGCCTCACAGAGGAGATGAGACTCTTGTACATATGGGACAGACTGAATCCCAGATAATTTTAGACTATCAGTGTCCAAAAGGACTTAGTCAAACACATTTGCATTTGCCAGTGAGACACCTGTATCAGAGATATTTAGTGATATTCTTATATTGTCAAATATGTATGTATGTATGTATGTATGTATATTCTTATACAGTAGATAAGTTCTTCTGGACAGAATTATTTATATGTCTTCACTCCTTTGCATTGTTTGTGAATTTATAAATGCTTTAATTTTTTATTTATTGTTGAATTTAGGAACACTTTAATTTTATTATTTAGTGTATATATGTTGGCAAGCATGTGTGTCACAGTGTGTATTGGACAGTTAGAGGACAACTCTTGAGAGTTGGTTCTCTTCTACTCCCTTGTGGAATCTGGTGATCTAAGTCAGGTCATCAGGCCCATATACAAGCACTTCAACCCATTGAGCCATCTGACCATCCCTAAAAGCTTTTTTTTAAACAAAACATTGTACTTTGTTTTAAATGGATCTACCCATCTGCCCCACCTCCAGAATCTTGAGGTCTACAAGGAAGAAGATGATCTTATACCTCTATGGAGCCACAGTGACTGTTGCAGCTACAGTTATCCAGGGGACACTCAAGTCATCACCTAACATGATGTGAGGGAAGCAGAGAGAGTAGCCTGGGAACCTGGCCTTGGTCCTCAGTATCATTCATTACAACAGGTAGAGCAATGATGAACATGAATCATGGATACAAATTCAAGGTACAACATTGCAAACTCATCCTAAGAGTGTCAAAACTGTCTTTAAGCCCTTACACTTTCTTTCCCATCCTAACCTCCACTCTTTTGTGGTTTTCCACACGGGCAAGACTTTTTCATTTGACAGAGCAGGAAAGCTCAGTTTCCTCAGGTGTTGTTGAGTCTTCATGGACAGACTCATGGAAAGGGTTTGATACGCTTCATTGCAGTTTAGTTTATGGTGGCTCTGGGCAATTGCTTTGCATCCTTGGCTTGTAGCTACATCACTCTAATTTCTGACTTTGTCTTCTTCATGTATCTCTTATCTCCCTATAAGGAAGAAGTCACTGGCTATGCAGCCTGTACTACATGGAGGATGGTTTCATCTCATCCTATATAACTAATCACACATGCAGATACCATATTTCTGAATGATGCTGTATCTTGCGATTCCAAGTGGACACAAATTTAAAGGGCAGTCATAAGTCAACTCTGATAGCTTTCATTTCTAGCTTGGGTCTGTGTTCATCAGAGTGAGTAAAAAGATGACAATGGAAGGAAGCTTAACTTGATCTGCACGGATGCTTCTCCTATCTTGTTGCTAGTTCTGCGCAGTTCTATTCTTTTAACTGAGTTTGTTCACATCCAGAATGCTCTCTTGGAACCTGTCACTTGACTTGGATGATTCTCTAACATTAGATACTGGCTCTTATCCATCCTACCCCAGCCCATCTGGATCTGAGTATGGTCCTTTTTTTTTTTTTCATTTAACAATTATTCACTAGGCATATCAGGCATAATCTTGGATGTCAGGTTTTCAGGACAGGCATGAGTGACAAAGCTGTTGCCTTCATAGTGAACATCGAGGTTGGCAAAGGGAATGGGATGTGTGGACTAAACAAGAAATAAACATAGAGCCAGATGTTATGGTACACTCCTGTAAAACCAGCATTTGAGAGGTGGAGGCTGGAGGATCAGGAGTTCAAGGCCAAGCTCAGTTACATAGTAAGTACAAGGCCAGATACATAAGGACTAGTCTCAACAACAACAAAAACTTAAACAAAAAAAAATACTAAAGTAATAAATACTCGACACCCGGAGCAGTATCTCATAAAGGGGTTCAATAAATATAAAAATAAGTTTGGGCCAGGCAGTGGTGGTGCATGCTTTTAATCCCAGCACATGGGAAGCAGAGGCAGGCGGATCTCTGTGAGTTTGAGGCCAGCCTGGGCTACAGAGTGAGTTCCATGAAAGGCACCAAAGCTACACAGAGAAAAATAAGCTTGATGGGATGTAGAGGGCAGTGTCTGATAGTGACCAAGGTTACGAAGGAAAAGGACTGTTGTGAAATGGAGCATCAAGGTATGGCCACCACAGAAGGCTGTTAGACAAAGCATTTTTCAGGCTGATATATAAAGAAATCTGAGGAGCCAGTTAGAGCACATGCCCAGGCAAAAGGAAGAGTAAAGGAAACATCGATGAATTAGTAGCAGGCTGATTTGTCTGGGAACAGACAAAGAACAATGGAGCTGAGTCATCTGAGTGAGGGGAGACCAGTGCAAGCTGGTATGAGAAAGGTGGAGGAGAATCCAGTATCACTATCAAACAGGCATTTCCAGGGCAACTGGAAGCCATCTGTGCACTAAGTAGTAAATTGATATCATTGATGAGATGGCATTGTATCTCTAATACATGAGGTCCTGGGTTCAAACGCCTACACCACAAAAATCAGGCATGTTGGTACATGCCTATAATCCCAACACTCAGGAAAGAGAGGCAGAAAGATCAGAAGTTTAGTAGGCTACAATTTCTAGTTTGAGATCCATCATGGCCACATAAGACTCTGTCTCAAGAAAAAAAAAAGGAATATGGCTGATTTAAGGGGAAAGCACTGTAGGCAGGCGGTAGGATGTGAGAACAAAGAGGAAAGTGATGTTGTGATGTATAACTTCCCCCAGTGTAACTAAGAAAAGACTAGGTTGACCAAATCTGCAGAGCTGATCTGGCCTTGGTGAGACTCATCCTGTAACCTGACCATGCTGAATAAGCAGTATCCTCATCCTTGTCTGCCACCATGTAGGAAAGTACTGCTTTCCTGAATAGTTTTCTTGCATTCTGGCGCTCTCTCTCTCTCTCTCTCTCTCTCTCTCTCTCTCTCTCTCTCTCTCTCTCTCTCTCTCTCTCTCTCTCTCTCTCTAAACAACACATTCCTTCCATATTTGAGGAGTTTCCCACTGTGGTTAACCGTGGTCCTTGTAGTTGGCATCCACACACTGTGTATTCTTCTCCCTCATGCATGTCAGGACTTCCTCTGGGAAGCCAGTAGAACAGAGGTGGTGGTGTATCCTTGTTTCTGGAACTTTAGAGAAAAGCCAGGGTTTGAGCAGCCCCCACAGGCTAGGCTCAGGCACCCATCCCCATAAGTGAATTAAAGGAACAAATAATGGTGAAAGAGAAGATTTAATTGATGTTACTACATTAGGAAAAACAGATAAAGAAGTCCAGTAACTGCCATCCATATTCAGGGTTTGTGAGATTTAGTTTAGAGGAAGGACTAGGGCAAAAGACATGAATAATTAAGCAGCCTGATGCAGTGCCAGGAGTTGAATCAGGGCTTCACACATGTGAGGCCAGGCCTCCTTCAACTAAACTAGATCCCTAGGCTCCCCAAAACTTTTTTCTCTTTCAAAAATGGGGAATAGGCTTTGATAGGGAATGTCACTTCCCAGGGTCTCGACTTGAGTAGAAACTGGCTCTCCCATCCATCTCTGCCCTCCTTGTTTTAGGGGAAAGTGACAGCACAGTCTTGCTTGAAATTTTAGTCAGTTGGGTTAGATTGCCAAGGCTCCAGGTGCTTTGCCTTGGCCTATTAGGGAGTTTAGTAAATGTTGCACAAATTTTAAATGGTCTTCTTATTTTTTTTTTTTTTTTTTTTTTTTTTTTTTTTTTTTTTTTTTTTTTTTTTTTTCGAGACAGGGTTTCTCTGTGTAGCTTTGCGCCTTTCCTGGGACTCACTTGGTAGCCCAGGCTGGCCTCGAACTCACAGAGATCCGCCTGGCTCTGCCTCCCGAGTGCTGGGATTAAAGGCGTGCGCCACCACCGCCCGGCAATGGTCTTCTTATTTAAAAAAACAAAAACAACCTGGAGCCAGATATTGGGGTAAATGCTGAGAGATCAGAGAGACAAAGGAACAAGGCACAGCTACTTCTCACCTCACCAACTCCAGGAATTCTCTGAGTCTTCAGCCGAAAGGGGTCCAGCCGAAAAGACGTTAGTTCCTGTCTCCTCATGCCTTATATACCTTCCTCCGCACTGCCATATTACCTCCTTCCTAGTGCTGGAATTAAAGGTGTGTGTGCTTCCCAGATACTGGTAGCAAAGGTGTGATATCTCAAGTGCTGGGATTAAAGGTGTGTGCCACCACTGCCTGGCTCTGTTTCTCTCCTAGACTGAATCAATCTCATGTAATTCAGGGTGGCTTTGAACTCATAGAGATCCAGATAGATCTCTGCCTTCTGAACACTAGGTTTAAAGGTGTGTGCCACCACTGCCCGGCAGCTATGTTTAATCTAGCGGCTTGTTCTGTTCTCTAACCTTCAGGCAAATTTTATTAGGGTACACAATATATCTTCTACTTTGCAGGACACAAAAGGATGATGTATCTGTTAATATGACATCAGGGAGCAACTTAGAACAAAGAGCAGGACTGTCCATTCTCTCCAAGCCTTGGAATTTGCTAACAGATCAGCTGGGTCTGATCAAGACCATCTAATGGGCTTCAGTCACTTTGGTTAATCTGAGGCTGCTTTCAAGGGCTTTTTCTAGTCTGCTGTTGGCCAAGTCTCAGTTCCCTAGCAAGGCAGCCTTTCTGCACAGACATAAGTGTGCTCTCAAGAAATACCACCCCAGAGTGAGCCATCCAGGGGGAGGACAAGAGCTGAGGACAAAAGCCTCTGCCTTTTTACAGTAAAATCTCCAAAGTGTTATAGCAGGCACTTAAGAACCTACTTTTGCTAAAATGCTCTGGATCCTGGATTGGGCCTACACAGTAAAAGCCAGACAAAAGCTTCCATTAGAGAGAGTCTGCCTTACTCTGGCTACCTGCTTGCCTCTGCACAGACATGATCATCCTTCCAGGTGTGTCTGTTAGTATAGCCTATTGATATTATGGGTGTCAGTGGGCATCTCCAGAGAACTTGCAGGATCTTGTGTCCCAGATAGAAGGTATTAGACACCACATGAATAGCTGCAGAAGCAGGAAGCATTCATTCAAAGAGAGCAAACGACGAACCAAGGCAGATTTTAGACAGAAAAGACAGGGCCAAACAGTTCCTGTTCACTTCCCCATCCCAACTGATACCCATCCTGCCCATTGACTCCATTCTGTGGGACTGTTTTGAAGGTAATGGCCTTTTCATTTCAACTTGTATCAGCCCTCACAGATGGATTCACTCCAAGTGAGTTTCACTTCCAGTTGAGCCTAATAACCACTGGAGACTGAAGAAAAATAGAAACATAGTTGAAGAAAACCTATTTTTTTTCTTTCTTGTATAATATTTGCAAGACATTTTCCTCATAAATGTAATGGCAAAGGCTAAAATCTAAAATCCTGTGAAATAAGCCTTGAATCTCTCTTTTCAAACTCAAAACAGCTCAAGACAAAACTGTGAACAGGACTACCACTTACTATTTTATTCAGGTGCACAACTAAACAACTTATATACAACATACTGCTGTAGTAGTGCTGCTTCAAATACAAGAACTGGTACGTAATGATCTATGATTTTTAGCATGAAATAAAGCAAAGGCACATGTTTTATTTTAATCAATAGAGGTTAAAATTACAATGTAAAAGGTGTGTCACTACTCTTAATTAAATGCTCGAAGTCAGCCAGCCACCTCCAGGTCAGTGAAGTTCATAATTTGCATAAAGCTCTCATTATCTGCATTTTGTAAATTTCCTTTCCTTTCAACAGACCAAACTCTCTCAAAGGAGGTCTAAATAGAAGATTCTTCAGGAAATGGAAAATCAGCTGTCACCTTGGTTCACTGGGGTGTCCTCTGAGTTTCAAGGACTCTAACTCTACCTGGAAACCAATTGTCCTTCTTAGGGAATGAAGTGGTTCATGCACGTCTCCAGGGACAGTGTTTTCTATTATAATAGAGAAAAAGAGAGAGGAAGATAGAAACACAGACAAAGACAGAGACAAACAGAGAAAACACTCTGGAAAAGATATTTCCCCAACTAGATGAAAGAGAGGGGAGAGAGATATCGGAAGCTTAAAGTACTGCCAGATAGGAGCAGAGAACACATGTTTGTGTGATAGTGTGAGCTGATATTCAGAAGAAGGTCTGTGTTAAAGATAAAAAGTTTCTACAAGGCTGACTGGCTAATTAGAACTTCATGATTAGAAAGTTGGAATGCTTCAGGTCTAGAGCAAAAAGAATCTTGGTCATCTTTATTCCCCTTAATAGCCTTTCCTGGCTCATCTCTGTAATCTGACAGTAAAACTGTTGGAATGTCTTCTTAACTTCTGCTAGTTTCTACTAACTCAGAAGCTAAGAAAGGCATCATAGAACATCTGAAACCATTGCTGAGATTTTCCCATTTTGCTCTAACCCACTTACATGATGTCTCCATGATGCATTTGTCAAATGCATTGATTTATGACATTCTTTTGTTCCACATAAAAAGTCATGTGATCATAGTCATCCAGGTCAACCTGAATCTGTGTTCCTAGGCTGTCCTCACTCATGTTTGACTCAGAATAGAACCACATTTAACTGCCTCTGGAGTGAGCACTGTGTTTTGTGTTGGCAATGGAGAACAATACTTATTCCCGATTATCAAATGCGGGAAAATATAGGTGCTGTTACTGGAGATGTATGTGCAAAGTCTGAAAGCTGCAGATAGAGAAATTAGCATCTTTGTTGGCAGAAGATAACACATATAGGCATAAGGCAGAATTGTAGAAGTAGGAGAGGAAGTGCAGCAGGAGAGAGCCAGGAGGCAATGCTGCTGCTTAGGAGGTGAGACCAGCTGAGCAGAATTCAGGAGCAGAGTGTGTTGCTTGAAGTCTGTGTAATCCCCTGGGCTTTAGGCAATTCTTTAGGAAGTCACATATAACTTGTTTTCAAGGTGTGTGTTTGACTTTCCTAGGCACCATAAATACTCATTTTAGAATGTGTACTTGACTGTCCAAGGTGATCATAAAAGTCTCCAGAAGTTGTTATAAAAATGTAAAGGACTCTTGGAGGGCAATTCTGATATGAGAGTTATGAGGAGGCACATTGTAGCAGTTGAATTTAAGTCTCTGAAGGTCCCCTAACCTGGACTTGAATCTCTTCTCCATAGCTTACTAGTGGTGTGACCTTGGGCAGGTGACTGGAGCCTCAGAATTTTGATATTCTTGTCTATAAAATCAGGATAGTAATAATATTAAGGATTTTAGCTGGAAGTAGTAATAACTAAAAGCACAATTATTGGGGACCAGATACACCACCTAGAAGTTAAGAGCACTTGCTGTTCTTGCAGAGAACTTGGGTTCAGTTTCTAGCACCTATGTTGAGACTCCCAACAATACGTAATTTCAGTCCCAAGGGATCCGATGACCTCTTCTAGCCTTCTGGAGTACTGAACACATATGGTCTACGGACATGCATACAGACAATACATTCATACACATAAAGCAAAACCAAACCACATTAAGCACAGCATACCCCAATGGGACACCGAACAGTTGCTCAGTGAGCTTCGCTCATAAATGGATGCACAGGACAGTCTGCAAGTCACAAATGCATGTTGTCGAGCCCTCCCACCTTCACATGCAGAAAACAAAGTCAGGGTCTACTGCAGCCAGCAAGGCTGGAGAAGGCACAAGATCAAAACTGCTCTTTCTGGCCATCTGAACCACTTTGTGACCTGAGTTCTCACCCAGGCCACCTGCAGTGGAAAAGTGATCAACAGCCAGGCTTGAGACTCACACAGGCCATCTGTGCTGCTGACTACCTGTGTGAACTTGAGCATGCTACTTAAATGTCTTCCCTCCTCTTCCTGGCTTTGTTTCATTGTTTTAGATAGTGTCTCATGTAGCTCAGCCTGACTTCAAACTCACTGTTTTGCCTAGGCTGGCCCTAAACTCCTGGTTCACTTGCCTCCACTTCCATCGCATGCTGGGATTGCAGGATACAAACTGCTGCTACTTACATTTCCAAACTTAGTTTCCTTAGGGAAGAGTGGGGGTGACTAACATCTTTTCCAGTGAATTGTTATGAAGATTATATGAGCTAATTCATAGCATTTTTAAAAGTGTCTGACAAATGGCATGAGCTAAAAATGACAGTAAAAATAATTAAAATAACAAAAATAAGCCTCTAGGATTCTAAATTCTACTTTGCTTCTTGATATGCTTTACAGAATATATTTCTGGAGATAAAATAAGAAGGAACTTAATAGGGGGTAGCAAGAAAGTTTTCAATAGAGATAAAGAATAATACCAAGAGGATAAAGGTTTTATATATATTTAGAAAATATTTTTGAGGTAAGATACCAATGACTTTGCATAATTAATTCATGTGGGATATAAGAAGAAAGCCTATTTATTGTGAAATTCAAAGTCCAACACAGAAGTTATATATATATATATTTTTTTTTTAAAAAAAAAACTTTTTCATTTAGTGGGCACTCACTGACCACTGGTTGAATTGGCTGATTACATGTGATAAAGAGGCTTCCACTCCCCCAGGCATAGCTCTGGCCATGGAGTTCCTGCTCCAGACTTTCCTGAGAAGTGTAGCTCTCTACCATCATCAAAGAAGTTTCTTTCTACAGCACATAGAGACCATTACAGAAATCCACAACTGGTCAAAGTGCAGCAAACAACAGGCTGTGAGGTACCAAACCCCAGCTGGTTCATCTGCTTTGCAAGCTCTACACCTAAGACTCGGGGAACTTTGCAGAAGAGGGGGAGGAAAGGTTGTAGGAAGCAGAGCTCCAGGATGTCTGCTGTACAGTGACCTTCTATATGTGACAGAGAAACTGCACCTGTGAAATCCCAACAGTGTGACTGCTTTAACAAGATTTGCATAACAACAATGTCAGTGGATAGGCCAACGTGGATGGGGAAATTGCAGGGGGCCCCACCCCTAGATGAAGAGCTACAGTCAATTAAGGACTGCAGGGAGAGGGGGAATCTGTCTTCTCCAGGGACAATCCCCCTGATTGGTTATCTAATCCCAAGTAGTCAGTACTAAAAAGATACACACAAGCAACACTTAGTGGGCTCAATTGGTTGCATAAATACACTCACATACATACACACATTCATATACACTTTGTTACATATATTTAGGTAACAATAATAATTAAAGAATAAGAGACCGTGGAGTTGAGAAAGAGTGGAGCTGGAACATGGGAGGAGTTGAAGGAGAGGACAAGGAGTAGAAATGAGGTAAATATAATACTATAAATTTCTCAAAATATTTTAACAATACAATTATATTAATCTCAAAAAAATAATTTTAAATTATAAAATAGACACAGGTGTTGAGAAAAAATAATAAACGTGATAGGAAAAGCTAGACAAGGTATACCATGCTTGTAATCCCAGAAATTTGGGAGATAGAGGCAGGAGGTCATCCTGGGCTACGGCCACACAGCAACTTTAGGGTCAGCTTGGGCTACATGAGCACTGTTTTAAACACACACACACACACACACACACACACACACACTTTTTAAAAAGTATTTTTAAAGTAAAGTTATTTATTTGGGACCTGGAGGTAGGGATGTGGTAGAGCTCTTGCCTAGCATGCAGGATGTTTACCAGTACAGCCTAAATCAGACACTAATTGCAAGACTGTAATCCCAGCTGTAGGAGGAAGGCCCATCAGAAATTCAAGGTCATTTCTTTTGCGTAATAAATTTAAAGACAACCTGGGCCGAAAGAGATCTATATCAAAAAAATGATTTTTATCAGATGTTGGAGGGAGACTAAGTCCAGAAATTTGACCTCTGCTCTCTCCTTGGCCTCATTATGAACAAATGAACAAATACAAACCTGTGTGACCACAGAGAAGACACAGTAAAGGAGTGCCAGGCCTGGGGCCCAGTGCTTTGCCTTCAGATCTCTCATGGTTCTCTGTACAGTGGTGTGGCTTTTAAATGATAGAGCTAATAAGACTCTGCTTCCTTTAAAGTGAAGGAAATGGTAGTTACAAAACTGTAGCTATAAAACATAAAACCAAGAAGAACCTCACAGAATCCAGGCAGGAGGAATAAGTATCTTGAACATAGTAGAACAATCCGTTCCTTGGAATAATAGCTAATGAGAACACTCAGAGGGACCAAGTGGTTACTACCAAGTTCCCAACTGCTTCTATCTCATCTCAAGAAAAATTGACCCAAACAGGAAAGGATGAAGCTAACAGCTTTCAAAGGAGACTAACAACCAAGATGAGAAAGTCAGTGTCACGGAACATGAGCTCCAAGACATTGCAAATCTCTTCTGCAAGTGTGATAATGAATGAGGAGGAGGTTTGTGAGTACTTCAGGCCAGTGCTAATCATTAGAAGATAGCTCTGGATCTCATTTCCTTTTTGTATAAAGCAACTATCTGGCAAAGAACTGAATCAGCAGAAATTATGATTGATGGAACTTCTGTCATTAGGTACCCACAACTATTCTTGAGTCTTAAGAGCTCATCATGGCATCACCTCTTTGGTTTTACCCAAGGTCGGCATTGTGGATAGCAGGATGTGATCAACGAACAGCATGAAAGATGCATGGGACATGAAGGGTTTTATCTGCTGCATCCAGGGTACTGCCATCCTTGCAGCAAAGTAGAAGCTTGAGGCCCAAAGGAGGCAGGAGACACAGCACCACATGCTGGGTGACACCAGAAATGCTGCCTGACACTGCCTTGCTGGGTTCAGCTAAGGCACCACATTTCAGAAAGGATTTTCAGCAAATGAAGTCACATAGTAGACAAGGGACAAGTTGATAAGAGACTTTGGAAATCTCAGCGGAAGAGTAAAGATAGTGGGTACTTTCACCCTGGAGGTGAACCTCCATGTACAAAGTTTTGTATGCAACAGTGTGGCATACAAATCAGGTTCTATCTGGGCGTGGTGGCTCACTCTTTTAAGACCAGCATTCAAGGAAGTAAGGGAAGAAGAATCAGAAGGTCAAAGCCAGCCTCAGCCACATAAGACTCTTCACATAAAAACAAAAATAAAAAAACAACACCCCCAAAAGAAAACATAGGCTCTAGGGCCAGGCATACTTCCATGTGAATCTTGGCTGTCAGGACTAAGCTACTTGAAGAAGCTACTAAATCTTTCTGTGCTTCTTTCCTCACATATAAAATGGAGGGCTAATGTAGGTGAAATGCAGTAATGTGTAAAGTACACGGTATGTAACAAATGCTTAAGAACTATCAGCTATAATGACATCACCAAGAGGGTGCCATAGCTGCCATCGAGTCCCTTTTTCCAAAGGTGCTTTTTCTAAGCATGCAAACTAAAAGTTGTTAAGCTTCATCTTCAGAAGCATGTGCAGCAGCAACACCACTGGTCTAATCTGTGTGATGTTGCTCTGACAGTAGAACTGAGACAGAAAGTCTATTTTTTTTGTTTGTTTGTTTGTTGACTGTCTCTGTAATCTCAAGTAGTCCAAGATAGCCACAGGCTTCCTGCACAGTTTACAGGCATGTGCCATCACATGCTGCTGAAAGATACAATCACTCCAAATTACCAGAAATTCTTGCCATTCTGGAGGCTGGGGAGTCCAAGTGGAAGGCAAGGGCCTCCGTGCTCTCATGACATGGAAAAGGGTGAAAAGACAAAGAAATCGAAGGGGCCTACTCATCCCTTGATAATGACATGGATTCTATCCTCAGCCCTCTGAATCTGATCACCTCTCTGTGGTCCCATTCCATAATACCGTTACAGTGGAAATAACCTTTCCGTGTGAGTTTGGGATACTTTTAAAGGAATAATTTTTTAGGCCAGTGTGAATCTCAGGAATCAGAATTATTTTCTTTAAAAAAAAATGCGTTCATTTATTCTTCTACGATTTCATACCTATACGTATATTGATTGTGTTGTCCCTGTTATCTAGCCTCTCTCATACTTTCTTCTTCCCTACTGAACCACTTGTTCTTCCCAACAACTTCATCTTTTATTTTCATTTTCTTGTGTGTGTATGCATATGCTTGTGTGTATGTGTGTGTGTGTGTGTGTGTGTGTGTGTGTGTGTGAGAGAGAGAGAGAGAGAGAGAGAGAGAGAGAGAGAGAGAGAGAGAGCATTTAATTAGGGTTTCTTGCATGAGTATAGGTGTGTAGGACTGGTAGATATTTACTTGAGGAAGGGCTACTTATCAGTAACTATACCCCTGAGGAATATGACTCCTTACTTCCCCCTCACAACCATGAACTTCCTAAAGCTCCTTAGGGAAGGATGGGGTCTCTTGAGCTCCTTGCTCATCCATGATGGAATGTTGATGGATCTAGTCTTGTATAAACATTGCTTGGGTAGCTACAGTTGCTGTGTGTTCATGGGTACAACTGCCAGGTCATGTTCAGAAGATAGCACTTCCTAGCATCCCTTTCCATCCTTTGGCTTTTAGATTCTTTCCTCCCACTCTTCCTGATGTTCCTTGAATTTTGGAGGGGTGTTACAGATGTTTCACTTAGGGCTGAGCACTCATAGTCACTCATTCTCAGCACTTTGGCAAGTTATGAGTTTCTGCATTAACCACTGCCCATCGTAAACAGAAGGTTCTGTGACCAAAGCTGAGCAGCACTAATCTATGGATATAAACACAAATACATAGAAGGCAACTTGACATCATGTTTTTTTCAACACAACACAAGTTTTATGTTCTTCCCTAGGTTTTTCCCTATGATTTTCCAAACCAGGACTTTACATTACCATACAGGAATTCCTCCTGTGGAATGTGGATCTCAAATCCTGTCAGAAAGTAGTTGGTTACTCCCATAAGAGTTATGTCCCTATTGCACCAATGGGCACATCTTGTCTGGCAGATTGATATTCAAGTTAACATCTGAGTAAGAGCACTGATGACTTTTCTACTCCAGAAAATAGTATACTTATTTTTTTCAGTAAACTTTCTTTTTGAGTCAGGCTGGCATGGAACCCACTATGAAGCTCAAAGACATGCATAAGCACATTTTAGCCAAAACACTCACAAGGTCATGGTCATCAATATCATGGCCTCTATTAGATATTTAGAACAGTAATGGGTGTGGAGTTGTCATTCTGTCCTAACAATACCTTCTTCTGGAACATCTCCTGTAGGACTTGCTTTGAAGCTGTGTGACAGCTAACTATTTTAATAAATAGAAGTATTTAAGTCCTGAATGACATAAAATATATAGTATACATATAAATTAGTAACAGTCACTTTTAAACTTGGTAAGTATTATGTACTATACATAATTGTGCACCCTCTACTTTTATGTAACAAGCAATATAAGTAGGTTTGTTTATGCCAACATTGCCAAAATGAGCAATACAGTGGGCTGCAACATTTTTATAGCTAAGACATCACTTGAGTGATAAGAATTTTTCTGTTGCGGTATAGTCTATTCTTGAATGAAAATGTTATGTAGCTCATGACATCTTCTAGTTTGGGATGCCATGAATAGCAGATTAAGAAATATGTTTTGTACCAAGAACATTACAGTGAGCATAAAACAGCAATAGGAAAAAGACAAGACTGGGCATGGTGGAGCACATCAGTAAGCTAAGCATTCTAGAGGTAAATGCAGGAGGGTCATTCTTGTTAACCTGGTGAGTTCAAGGTTGTCCTGGGCTGTCTGAGACTACCTATCAGGCAGATTCTATCTACTTCTATCTATCTGTCTGTCTGTGTGTCTATCTATGTATAAATGTATACACACACACCATCATAGTCAATAGCACAATGCAAAGTACATTTACTTGTACATTAATAGAATTAAATGTATTACTTTAGGTAATATCAGTAACAATTCAATTGTACACATGTTAATATTATCTGATAAACTCCAGATATAAACATTTTAACTGGCAAGATGCTGGTTGCTTAGTAACTAGTTTACTTCTTGAATGTCTTGGAATCTGTTACATCCCAACGATACTTGTTTTGAATTTATTTAAAAAAAATTTTGTGTTTCATTTTACTTTGTTTTGCAAAAGGTTTACCATCAGAATGTGAGTGTTGTAAAAACCACTGGTACCTTGAAATGAAATGGGAAAGAAAAACATTGTTTTCATTGCACATGTAGATTTGGGCAAGTCCACTATTGGCCATCTGATCTACAATGTGGTAGACTTGATAGGAACCACTGAAAAATTTGAAAAGGGGGCCACTGAGATGGGAAAAGGCTCTTTCAAGTATGGCTGGGTCTTGGACAAACTGAAAGTCGAGTGTGAGTTTGGTATCACTATTGACATCTCCCTGTGGAAATTTGAGAGCAGCAAACATGTGACTATCATTGATGCCCCCAGACACAGTCACTTTATTAAAATACAAAACAAAACATGATTACAGATTGTTGTGCTGGTGATGGTGAATTTTGATGCTGTTTTTTCCATGAATGGGCAAACCTGTGAGCATGCCCTTCTGGCTTACACACTGTGTGAAACAGCTAACTGTTGGTGTTAACAAAGTGGATTCCATGGAGTCACACTAAAGCCAGAAGTCAGCACCTACATTAAGAAAACTGGCCACAACCCTGACACAGTAGCATTTGTGTCAATTTCTACTTGGAATGGTGACAACATGCTGGAGACAAGTGCCAATATGCCTTGGTATAAAGGATGGAAAGTCACCCATAAAGATGGTGGTGTGGGTAGAGCCACACTACCGGGAGCTTTGAATTGTATCCTGCCACCAACTCATTGACTTACATGTCTGCAACTGCCCCTGCAGGATGTCTCTAAAATTGGTGGTATTGTGCATATGTGTGGCAGTTTTAAGTTATTAGTTTTTAAAACCAGTATTTTTGTTTATTTTTGAGATTATAATTTAATTACATTTCTCCCTTCCTTTTCCTTCCTCCAAGTCCTTCCATATACCCCTTCTACTCTCCTTCCTTTGCATGACCTCTTTTTTTTACTAAGTGTTATTGCATATATTATATATTTGTACACACAAACACACACACACACACACACACACACACACACACACACACATATATATATATATATATATATATATATATATATATATATTCCTAAATATAACCTGTTGAGTTCATATAATATTACTTGTATGTATGTTGTCAGGGCTGACTGTTTGACACTGGACAACCTGCTCTTAGCTTTACTCATTTGCTTGTAGTTCTTTGTGTAGGGGTGAGGCCTAGTGGACTCTTTCCTACCCAGTTTGGCATGTCCATTGGTGTCATCCTTGTTCAGTTCACACTCGGGAGGTCATATTTGTGAGACTTTACCATCACAGCTTCTGATGTTGCTAGGAGACACAATCTCACAACAAACTCCCTGGTCCTTTGGCTCTTACAATCTTTGTGACTCTGTTCTGCAGTGGTCCATGAGCCTTAGATGTGGGAGTGTTTTGTAGATGTGTAAGATGGGGCTGAGCTCTACAACTCTGCATTTTAATTGGTTATGGTATTCTGTAATGGTTTCTCTCTGTTGCGAAGACGAGTTTCCTTGATGAGGGGTGAAGACTACACTCATCTGTGGATATAAGGACAAATGTTTATGGACTGTTGTTAGGGATTGTGCTGGTTTAGTAAATTAGTGGTTGTAGATTCTCCTCCGCTAAGCATGACTTCACTTTTCACTAGCACTGAGTAGTTGGGTAGGTTTCCACTCCTAGGCATGGTACCACTCTTGTTGAGTGGGTGTTAAGTCCAAGTAGAGAGCTGTTCCTTACTGTCAAGATAAACAACTTAATCAGAAATCTGTCAGAGAATTCTGAGAGTCATTAAAACAAGTTCAATGAGAAAAAAAATGTGGGTTTTTTGTTTTGTTTTGTTTTGTTTTGTTTTTTACAGACAGTAGACCAAGCTGGCCTCAAACTCCTGATCCTCCTGCCTCTACCTCCCATGGGCAGCAAATATTAGCATGCACCAGGATGTCCAGCTCTAAGGACATTTCTGAGCTTTCCCTCTACCTTCAAACTCTAAAATTGACAGTTGTCAGTTCTATGAAATACTCTTTCTTGTTCTTTTGTAAATTTCCTTCTAAATTTTCTAGTTGCTCCTTTTCAGTACTTTTGTGGAGTCACATTTTAAAGGCCAGAGTTATCTCCTATCCAGCTTTTTCCTGGGAGTAACTTCAGTGTGATAACTGTTTCTATTCCCATTAATGACTGACAGACTCCTGTCATTGAAATCTAGGCTAGCATTCTAAGTGCCATTAGAGACTCAGATGTCTCAGGTATGCTTTTGAAACTTCAAGAGATTTGAAGGAATGTTTTATGTTTTGGTTTGGTTTCTGGTTTATTTTAGGGTGTAAATTGTTTTATTCTGTTTGTTTTGTGTTTTGAGTCTTATCGCATAACTCTGGCTAGCCTGGACCTTGTTATGTAGACCTGGCTGGCTTTCAACTCAAATGAATCCTCCTGCCTCCACCTTTCTGAGGACTGGAATTAAAATTTGGGCTACAGAACTCAACTCTGCTCTTAAAATGTCTGTTAATATTTGAAATGTCTTTCAAATTTGAGTGTTTCTGGCATTAGCCATTGCCTCTTGTCTGGTCAAGGTTGTCTCCAGAGTTTGGTCTCTTCAAATCATTGCTTAACTGAATTTAAAGTTTTCAGCTCCTTTCTGACATCATGGCATAAGAGTTACATGGCTACTGGCTTCAGCAGGCACCTTCCCTGTTCATACACCACCCCCCAGTCTGTGTCACCTACACTGTCTCTCCCCACACAAGTGTCCCCTCCTTTGGAAGAGGACCACCTGCTCAGTCTTCCCCAGGGACTCTTTCTCAGTTGGTTTCACAGTGTTTTCACAGATGTTTTTGTCTTGGGTGTTGTTTGTTTGAGACATGTTGTAGCCCAGGTTTCTTCAAGTCATTATGTAGTTGAACTCTGGCTCTTCCTTCCTCCACTGTCTTGAGTGCTGGGATTATAGGCATGTGCCACTATGCTGAGTCTATTTGGACTAGGGATGAAACCCAGACTCTTGAGTATGGTAGGCAAGCACCCTACCGATTGATCTTCATCCCAGCCCTATGCATTATTTTTAACAAAATAGGTTTTTTTGTTTGTTTTTGTTGTTGTTGTTTTGGGTTTTTCGAGACAGGGTTTTTCTGTGTAAACTTGGTTGTCCTGGAACTCTCTCTGTAGACCAAGCTGGCCTAGAACTCACAGAGATCTGCCTGCCTCCGAGTGCTGGGATTAAAGGCGTACGCCACTGCTGCCCAGCTTAACAAAAAAGTTTTAAAACTAGAAAAAATAAACATAGAAAATAAGAAAAATAGAAGGATAGACCTGTCTTTTCACAGCTCTTTGGAGTTACCTTTATAACTACAGTTGTCCATTCTCCATTACTCCACTATAAACTCCACAAAGCCTAGCACCCCTCACCACAGAACTTCAGATTTTGTCTATCGAGCAAATATTCTCTGGGATCCTACATTACCTCTGTGTGCAAAAGATTTTCTATGAGACCTTCTCAGAGACAGCACAACCTTATGGCTAAGGGTGCTACTTAATTGTTCTAGAATGAAGTTTGACAACAGGATTATCTAAATATGTAAGACAGGTGAGGGGGGAGAAAGAGAGGGAGAGAGAAGGGAAGAGGGGGGAGGGAAGCAGCCCTGAAGGAAGGAGAAGGAGAGAGACTACTTCCTTATTAGGAACTTGGGCAAGTCTTTCTGAGTCTGCTTTTTCAGTGACAACATGGGTAGCACACACACATATATACACACACACACACGTTCAAGGCTATCTACAGAATTAAATAAAATTGTACAAAAGGCTGTGGCACAGTGCCTTGTGCACACAAACAAGCTCAATAATTCGTGGTTATTTCTGGGCTTAGTGCCTAAAAAACCGAAGGAATGGGTAGATGAGAAGTGACTGAGGTCTTTCCAAACATCCACAAACTCTGGATCCTGTTTCCTGTGCTAGGGAAATGCTGGCAACCCTTGCCTTTCAAATCAGTTGCTTAGAAAACCTATCAGGACCTGTGAAGCTCCAGGTGAGCCTCAGCATCTTTCCCAGGGGGTCATGCATCTGCCCTCACTTCTGATCAGCGCCTCCACCTTCTCCAAATCACCGCCGCGCTGGACAGCCATTGTTTGTTGGCAAATCTTGGTTTCAAACCTCGCATTTGGGCGCGTGATGTCCTTAGGCCCGTGGTTTCTCCTTAGATCGCTCTTTCCAAGTTCAAAGAAGGTACTGAGATCTCGGCGGGTGTGGTCCACCTCCGAGCCTTCGCTTCATACACCCAAGAACGTGCATTAGACCCTCGCGGAGCTCCAGAGGCGGGGGGCGGCAGCAGGGAGGGGGGAAGGCGGTCGGGGAATGCTGGGTTTGCATCTGGGCGGAGGAATGGGGTGTCAAGAGCTTCTGGCGCGAGTACCGGCTAGCACTCCCTGAGTCTGGGTGCGGCCACTTGGAGCCTGGGGTCCGGAATGGAATCAAGCGCTCCTTCTGTAGCGGGCAAGCGCCCTCGACTCCGCGCCCCCCCCCCCCCAACTCCCCGCTGGCTCGTCTGCTTTGAGGCCGCAGCGATCCCCCCGTCCTCAGCGCGCACCCCTGACCCGGCCCCGCCCCCGGCGGCAGCGAGTAGCGGGCGGAGCGCGGAGAAGCGCGCGGGGCTGTGCGGCGCCGCCTCCCTTCCACGCCGGGGGAGGAACGAGGGGCCGCGCGGGAGACGAGAAAGCCCGAGCGAGCGACTAGCGGAGAGCTGCATGCAACCGGTGGGAGGCCGGCCGGCTGGCGCTGCGGCTCAGGCTGGGAGCGCGGACCGGCCGGCGGCGGTGGCGGAGGCTCTGAGCTGGCAGGCGGAGGGCTTTCTCCCGCGCCCGCCTGCCCGGCGCGGTCCGAGGATGCGGGGGGGCGATGCCCGGGGCCAGGGACGCGCTCTGTCACCAGGCGCTGCAGCTGCTGGCCGAGCTCTGTGCCCGAGGGGCCCTGGAGCACGACAGCTGCCAAGATTTCATCTACCACCTGCGGGACCGTACCAGACCCCGGCTCCGCGACCCAGGTAAGCGCCGCCGCCCGGCGCGACCCGAGGGCCCTGGGATGGGGACTTGGGGCCGCGCCAGGGCCTGAGCCAGGAGAGCAAAGCAGACTGGAGGAGGGCAGGGGGTGACCATTGAGCCCAAGGAGGTCTCCAAAAGCAGCGCACCATGGCCTGATGCTGGAACCGGGCGGAGGCTGCTGCGCGGAGGCCGAGCCTGGGTGGGCTGGGGCATGCTTGGAGGAACCACGCCCGCCACCTGCGCTTTGCTCCTGGGGGCGGCTCCTGAGCTCCAGGCTGCGCCTGCCACCTCACCCGCTGGCGCCGGAGAGCTAGGGGAGGCCGTGGAGGCCTCTGAGCTGGGAAAGGGACTAAAGAGCCAAGGAAACTCTGGGAAGTTGGGAGTTGGTTACAGCCAAGCTGCAGCTGATTCCCACCCGAAGCTGCTCAGCCTGAGTGCCCAGTTCCTCTCCCTGCTCTGGGGGTGAGAAGGGCGGGATAAGATCTTGCCTGGGGCCGGGCTCCGGAGCCTCATGTCTAGGACAGCTGGGCCTGAACTCTTTCCCTGTATGTCACAAGGTGTGCAGAAGCTGAGGCCTCAGTTCCCAATTTGTCCCGCTGCTGCAGTCTGGCACACTGGAGTGGTGGGCTTCTGGCGGTATCCTATGCAGCTGGCAGTTGTCCTAGTGAAAGTTGTGAGGCTCCTAACTTTGGAAAGTTCATTTTCTTTGGCATCTGACCAATTAAGATTAGAAGAAGGCGTTTTCTTTGAGCAGTTTGCTTTTCCCAACTGCCCTGGGTCCCACTGTCTTCTCATTCATCACGGGTCAACAGAAGATGCATTCCTTCCCAATGTTTCCTAAGTGCCGGCTCAGCTGGAGGACTCATATTCTCCAATGTTTTTCCAATATAAGTGTTTTACATTTTAAAAGGCATATTGTGATTGGATTGTTAAAAATGGGATGAGAGAATGACCTTTGCCTTGATGTTCATGTGTGTAAACATTGGCAATAAGCTATTGCTGTGCAAACTATTATGTACGAGTATTTCTCATTTTATGCCAGTTCATTATATAAAAATACATTTACCCAAAGGATAGAGAATTACTTGACTCTCAAAGAGGAGCCAGCTGACTTAAATAGCCTACCTTTAATAAAATAGTCTAAATGTGTGTGGTGAAGGCAGGTGTTAAAAGTTTCATATTTTTTGTAGTCTAAGGCTTTATTTTTTCATGCCTGTGGTTACATTAATAAGCTTCTCAAATGATCTCTAATGTTGCATTACAAAGGGGAGAATTAAGTGGAGAAATACGGATTCCAGTGATTTCCTAGGAGCCTTGGTTGTCCAGTCTGTGTGAGGCTCCTTGCTGGATGATAATGTTTCTCACAGACCACAGATGTGAATGGGAGCGCCTCACCTCACCAACAGGAGTCCTATAAAGATGGCTCAAGTGTGGGGGTGTTCTGTGTGTACATATCAGGACCAAGCCCATCATTAACACATTTTCCCAAAGCACATGTGAGTGCTGAAACCTTTCTCTGTGTTCCTGCCCCTGTGTGGTAGGTTTTCCTTGTTATCACAGACAAGCTGTCATCTTTGGCTTTACAGGAGAAGGGGAATGCAGCCTGTCTCTGAATTGGGGTTTTCATGCCAAGTCTTTTCGGCCAATTTTCTGCCTCTTCCCTTTAGTGAGGGGCTGCTTTCTGTGTGTCCAGGTTCTCCCAGTTCCCACACTGGGTAGACCTGGAGGAAGAGTCCCAAGGAATACTCCTCACAAGAGGCATTCTGGCTCCTTGGCTGGGAAATTGCTTTCCTGAGAGACTGTCTTGCTGCTGCCTGACTTCTTGAAAGCTGTGTTTTGCTTAAACTAGGGCACATGGCTTTGAAGTGGCTCCTGCCCCTCTGGCTCCTTCCCTTGTGTCCGGAAGTAGCCTGAGCATGAGACAAGAGATGAGCCCTGCAAGTGAAAGGTAGGAGGAAATGCAGCTGAAGATGGCATTCAGCATGCCACCCTCTCTATCAAGGCACCTCTGCTCAGTCCAGATCTCCCTGTTTTCCTCCTTCCTCACCTTGCTCACAGTAATTCTTACATGTATTACATGGTTTTACATCCATTCCTCTGAAGCTGTTAGTGAAAGCCAAGAGTGCCCTTAATCTCTGAGCCCTAAAAGCTGAGTGCCTGGAGAGGCCACACTGCACCATGCTAAGTGAACAGTGCCCCTGCTGTTGGATAGTGTGGCCCAGAACAACCATGTGCAGCTGCCCTGATGATCCCCAGAGAGCCCTCTCTGTAAATGGGTGACTTCCTGCTCTGTGAAAGAATCCACCTGAATGCCATGTTCCAGCCTTCTCTGCCTGATGCCTATCCATGGCTACCCCATGGTAGCAGTTTTCTCAAGCTCCATTAAAGATTTCAGTTATAAAAGGAGAAAACAAGTAATTTGCAGCAGAGTAACTTCCCATCTAGGATACTTTTTCTCCTTTTTCCAAGAGGAAGTAAGGCTGGTTCACAAGCCAGTGTACTTGAGGCAACAGGAAGAGCATATGGAAAGGTTCTGAGGCAGGAGCAATGTTGCAGTGATTTAACAAACACTGGCTTCAAGGGTGGCTGGAGGTGGAGCGTGGTAAGAAATCTGGTCAATGGTTGGATGGGTCAGCTCATGTAGGGTCTTGTGAACTGTTAGAAGGGCCTTGCTTTTTACTCTGAATGAGGTATGAACATTAGAAATTGTTAGAGAGGTGGCAGCCAGACTGCCATGCTGAGAAAATACTATAGGAGAGCAAGGGTGAAGACAGATAGATGTATTAGTGATCTGTTTCAGAAATCCAGGAAGACGTGCAAGTTCAGCATGGTCTTAATGGAGACGCTGAGATGTAACGATTACGGACCACTTTGAAGGTACCACCAATATTTGTTGACAGGTGGTATCAGGGGGATGAAAAGAGCTGAGGATGAGTTGCAGGCCTTCTGACCTAAGCAACTCTCTTTACTGAGCAGCGGGTTTCAGGAAGAGGCTTGGAGTAGGGAGGGAAAGCGGGAAGGTTCTCTTTGGTGTCTAGCTTTTTGTACGTAACTGAGTGTGCCATGCCTCTTTAGTTAGCCAAGCTGTCCTGCAGCTGATGGTCCCTAACATTACCATTGGTGATACTCAGTTTGTAACTGGAGACTTCACTGTCAAGAGGCTGGCTGATGGTGAGGTGCATTTACTGTTTTGTAGGTTTTCCTTTCTAGGAAATTGAAAACTCTCTGAGCTTCTCACTGAGCTATTGTTGTCACCTAGGGACTGAACACACCACTGAGCTACACCCCCAGTCTTCATTGATCTTGAATGTTTCGGTTTTTTTCTCCATTCTGCATCTTTGGCTGTTAGGAGGGAAGGGATTGGAGCTCTGTGCCCATTGTTTCTACATCTAGAAAAAACAGGTTGCTGGAAAGTACTTCCTAGTTTCAAGCATGTTTTATAATTCCCCTTGTCTCTGCTCTGTAGGACACTGGTGGGCCTGCAAGGATGCCTTGTGTAGGTCAGTCCACTTGGTACTCTCTCTTAACAGTCTTCTGAGATACTGCTGCTCAAAACATTGATCTTGTGCCAGGAGTATCTCGGTACTTGAAAGACATATAAGATCCCAGACCTGCTCCACACTTACTGAATCTGCACCTTTGCTTTTGCATGATTCTTAATTCAAGTTCAAGAAGCATGGTCAAAATGATTGGCATATATAGGGAAAGTGAAATGCAGAGACAAGCTAGCCCATGGCCATGCTCTTCACTTACAGAAAGAGTTGGGCTTAAGTCAAAGTGGCATGTTAATCAGTCATGTCACATTTACAGTTGTCCTTCAGTATCTGAAGGACATTGGTTCAAGGCTCCCATGATCCTAGAATCTGAGTATGTTCAGCCTTTCATACAAAATGATTTAATGTTTGTGTGTGACCTATACACATCCTCCCATGAACTCTGAATAATCTGTTCGTTTTGATACCTAAGAATGTACATGGCATGTCAGTTGTTACTGTATTATTTACAGACTAATGGAAAGAAAAAAGTCTGTCTGTGGTCAATGCAGATATATCCCTCTCCCAAACATTTTTGATCTACAGTTGTTTAAATCAGTGGATGTGGAGACCTTTGACACAGGGAGCTGACTGAACGCAGAACTCAGAAGTCATTGTCAGTGGAGAGTACTTAAATATCCACAACAGCCATCCTTAGACCTGCTTTCTCTATTCTGAATGTGTATAGTTCATTAAATCCCCCAAGTGTAGGTTAAATTGTGTGTAGTTAGAGTCACCTTACTATTTTGGTTATGAATTCTTTATCCAATATTAGTTTTCTGTTCATGGTCCACTGTCCTGTTCTGGAGGGTTTTCTGCGTATTTTCATTGTCTGTACCAAAGAAAGGCCTAGAAAATATTTATTTGCCAGCTTAGGTGTGAAGCATAGCTTCAATGTCATACTATCAGTGACCCTTCCTTCCAGCTAAATACTACTATGTTATGGAAAGCCTCACCTCCATGGTTTTCTACTTTGGCTAAGTATTAGAAATCCTTAAAGGGATCTAACAGAAAGAAAAATAACAACCAAAACCTAACAATGATTTGGCTGTATCCTAGACCAGTTAAACCAAAGTCCTAGGTGTGGTGGTACCTGGGATCAGTATAGTATATTCCTTACATTTCTTGGTTGATTCTGACTTACAGTCAGGTAGAGAACAACTCTTGTGACCATAGGTGAAGGTAAACTCCACCTAACTCTTCTCTGCTCATGTTTCCTTACTGAATAGTATGAAAAAAATGGTTTAAAGACTCAGGAGAATTTGATTGTTGCCTTTGTGTAGCTAGTACCCATATCAGCTGATCCATAACTTGCTTTTGACAATATTTTGCCAAGTGTTTATCTTGAAGACTTTTAATAAGTGTCACAAGACTTTATCATACCCATCTACTTTTAAGGAAAAATACATTAAAAACGGAATGTGGTGACATATATCATGTATCTGCAATCCCAGCACTTGGTGGCTAGAGACATGAGATCAAGAGTTCAAAGTCAGCCTCAGCTACATAGTCAGTTTGAGGCCAGCCTGGGCTACATGAGACCCTCTCTTGGGATCAGAGAAACAGAATGTAGGACTTTCACTGATAAAACCTTGTATTGAATAATGAAATCTCTTATCAGGAGGTATGTGTGGAAAATAATAATTAAATATAGTTTTAAGGGAAAATCTTGGTAACCATTGTGATTAAATATTACCCTTAAGTCAAACTTTCCAAAATATTAAAAAGAATCATTCTTAAAATACTGGCTTTTTAGGGATAGTTATTGGTGTGATTATACACAGTGGGATTAATTTTTAAAAGTTAACATTAATTGTAATGGGGAAATAGCCTTCCAAGGAATGAGTGGCATCGAGTGTACAGTATGTGAAGGTCTAATTTGCATTTACTTCAGTGACATTTTAGGGTTTCTTCATAAATATTTTATTTAAACAAGTGTGTTTTCATCTCTGTGGGATTCCTCTACATGGACCAGTGAGTGGTTTAGTCACGAGGTAATTTTCAAGAGAGAAAAACAAAAGCAAAGCCTGGTGCAGGCACCACAGGCAGGCCCCTGGCCAGGTGCCTCTTTCTGAATAAACAATCAAAGGCACAGACTTTTTGATGTGGGCCGGAAGAAAAATGAAGCTGAACGTGGAAAGAACTCCCACTAAAATTCCCTTTCTCTCTCTCTCTCTCTCTCTCTCTCTCTCTCTCTCTCTCTCTCTCTCTGGCACTGGTGATATCACTGGAAGGCATGCTGGCACTTCTGTGTGGGCAGGTGTGGTTCCCATGTGGTTGGCTTAGAAGAAATAGACACTCATTTCTTCATCAGGTGACCAAGTTCAGAAATCTGGGTATATTAAAGGGGAATAAGTCAGGAGAGCAATACATTGTGAGAGGGTAAGTGTGGAGTGTGTATTTCTGCATTCTAAATGAGGTCACAACTTGAATTGTACAAAAGTGTTTCCCTATGGCCTGGGAGCTCTCACTGTGTATCATGATTTTTCTCTTATTTATTTCATTTATTTGTTTATTTGTTTGTTTTGAGGGGGATGGTGGTCTCATTTAGGCAAGCTGGTCTTAAACTCAGTGTGTAGCTGAGGCTGACTTTGAACTTCTGATCCTCCTGTTCCACCTCCTTGGTGATAGGATTACAAGCAAACACCACTGTGCCTGTTTCTACATTTGTTTCCATGTATTTCATTCGTTGACTCTAGGAATACGGCTTTAAACCAAAGCAAACTCAGAGGACCAGACTTTGAAGATATGTTTGAAACCCTCATGGTACCCAGTGCATAGATTTTATCACATGAATTTGTTGTGCATGGTATTGGAGGTGGAATCAGGACCTGTGCCTTGCAGACAAACTACTGGCAAACTGAGCTGTATCTCTAGACAAAGGGATGTTTGTTTGTTTATTTATTTGTTTATTTATTTAACATGTATATATTCCAAGACTGTTGTGGGTGTCTTGAATGGTGTTTTTCCTGCATGTATATCTGTGTGAGGGTGCCAGATTCCCTGGAGCTGGAACTACAGAGAGTTGTGAAATGCTATGTAGGTGCTGGGAATTGAGCCCTAGTTAGGTCCTCTGGAAAAACAGCCGTTATTCTAACTGCTGAGTCATCTCTTCAATCCCTCTCCCCGTTTTTGAGACTGGGTCTCATGTGTAGTTCTGACCAGGTAGCTAAGGCTGGCTTCAAACCCAGGTTGATTCTCGTGCTTTAGCTCCCAAAGTGCTGATATTGAAGTATGTGTTACTGTGCTTGGCTTGCATAAAGAGTTGTGTATCAACAACCAGTAGGACTGTACCTAAGGAACAACTTTTAAGAAAACATTTGTTTATTCTCTCTCTCTCTCTCTCTCTCTCTCTCTCTCTCTCTCTCTCTCTCTCTCTCTCTGTGTGTGTGTGTGTGTGTGTGTGTGTGTGTGTGTGTGTGTGCCTACATGAGTTTATGTGCAGCGCATGCATGCAAGAACACTTGGATGCTAGAAGAGAGTGTTGGATGCCCTGGAACTGGGGTTACAGGCAGATGTGAGTCATCATGTAGGTGCTGGGTCTCTTGCAAGAGCAGTAAGCATTAAATGCTTTAAGCTTTAGATGAAGCAAACAAAAAGAGTATACCCAAGGAAAACTGTATGGTAAAATGGACTAGGCAAGAGCTTTAGAGTCAGAATCTAATCCTGCACTTGTTAGTTTAGTAACCTTGAACAAAAGATTTCACTCTCTAGTATTCATTGATAAAATGGGAGTGGCCTGTTAAGATAGCTCCATGCTCAGAATTAATGCTCAGGTCATGGTTTCCCTGCCTGTTTTCCTTTCAGTGGTGATCCATGGTCACACGTGGGTTTTTTCTATTTGAAATCTCTTGCAGGCAAATCTCTTCTGTTCTACTCTTTTGTAGGGCATAGCATTTTCTCACTTTTTTGTAGCTCCACAATCACACATGCTTTTTTTTTTTCTTTTTGAAATCTCTTTCAGTGAGTATATCTATTCTACTCTTTTGTAGGAATAGCATTTTCTCACTTTTTTTTTTTTTTTTTTTTTTAGCTGTAGGCCTCTGAGAAAGTTACTGCACCTCAGTATCATTGTTTTCTCATTGATAAAATGGATTGCTAATATCTGGGTTCCCAGGATTCAGGTGAAGTACTGGATGCCAGTTCAATTTAAAGTTGAGGTAAATAACATGTAATATTGCATGGGACATACTTGGACAAAGTAGTTAGCTGTTGTTTTTCTGAAATTCAATTTGAACTGGGCATCCTACATTTTCATTTGATTAGGTTGGCAAGCAAACTCAGTATATCACAATTCATATCAAATACTTATAAATGCTGAGTAAATGGGAGCCATTATTTCTATGATTATTGTCCAGTTATAATTATTATTGTTTTTGTAATTACTATATACATTCTGAATGAATATAACTTTTTTGAGAACATTTTAACTTGTAATTTTTCTGTCTCTCTTTCTTACTTCCTTTCTTCATTTCTATCTTTTGTTGTTGCTGTTGTTATTCTTTGTCTTTTGAGACAGGCTCTCACTCTGTAGCACAGGCTAGCCTCAAACTCACTCTAACTCATGGCAATCTTCCTGCCTCCCCTCTGGAATGCTGGAATTATGAATATGTTTCATCATGCTCGGTGGTGCTTCTGTGTTTTTTTTTCCAGTGTGATAAGAACTTCTGTCTATACGCACCTGCTTTCTTTTGAGGAGTTTTTGAAATAATAATGAGCTTAAATTGGTTTCTAGTGGACCTGTGTCATTTAGTCCTGTTACATATCAGCAGTAAAGTCACTCTAAATGGGAGACACAACATGAATAGAAGGCTGCTGATACAATAGGTGTGAAGTGACTACCTGGTGATTTTAATTTTTAGTTTGACATTGGCAGAACTGAGTATTTTGACTATGTTAGGCCTGGTTAAGCAGTTCCTCACGATGAATTTTCTGTTTATTCTTAACAATGTACACTTATGTGTTGTTGGGTTTTGTTTGTTTTGTTTTAGAATCTTAATGCTTTTCTTACAATTTGCATTTATTAAAATGTGAAAGTTCTATGAAATTAGCTCGAAGGAGCACTATATAGTGACTTAATCAACTCAGATTGTCTGACTGTAGTCAATCCATTGTACTGTGCATCCTGTTATTCTTTGTGTGCATGTGTGTGCATATGCATGTAGGATCCATATGTGTGCACACTTATGTGTGAGTGCAGGCACATGTGTTAACATCAGAGGATAACCTTGGTGTCTGTTCTTGTCTTCTACCTTGCTTGAGACAGGGTCTCTTTTTGTTTACTACTTTACATTTTTCAGACACGTACTACCACATATGGCTTTACACAGACTCTGGAGAGTCAAACTCAGGTCCTCATGCTTACATGGCAAGTACTTTATCCACTGAGCTATCTCCTCAGCCCCCTTTTAACTTCTTTTGGGACAGGGTATTATGTAGGCCAAGCTGGCCTTGAGCTTACTATGTTACTGAGAATGACCTCACACTCCCTGTCTTCTTGCCACCATTGTAAAACTCTTCCAGTGCTATGTAATGCTTTTACTTATATGAAGATGAAAGAATGATACAATTCATCTGTGACTTCAGCCCATTTCACTCTATGTCATGTGACCTTTATGTTAGCCACACTGATATGATCCCTCTTTCCTAATGAAAATTAAGTTCAGAAACACTCATGGAGTGCCTCGTAAGTGCCATGTACCAGGTTAGGCACAAGTAATTGCAAGACACATTAGACAAGCTTACTGCCCCTATGGAACTGAGATAAAATAATAACTGCAATTAATAAAATAAAAGCAGTAAGGGAGCCATGCACTGAATACAGTACAGGAAAAGAGAAGTAATAAACTGGTGTGAGTGGGTCTTTAAAGACTTCCTAGAGAAGTCTATTTGTGAGTGGAGTGGTCATTCTAGGAAATTTCCAAGCCCATAAAACAGGAGGGAATGCATCCTCTGTAATAATAAATGCAGTGCATGATGGGAAGGCTGAGAGATGAGACAATATTGTAGCTAGTACTGGCCCAGCATGGAAGTATTTGTGGGCCATTGTCAGAGTCCAGGGAGGCCTGAATTCCTTGTTGGCCTGTCAGAATCCAGGGAGGCCAGGGCTAGGTGGACTTGGGCACTGACTGGAAACCTGAAAATACTTTGACCTGTTGTGAGCCCAAAGCATTCATTCACAACAGAATGAGGCAGGAAGTTTTCAGGCGGAGGGATTTCTATAGTGTAGCTTTTCAAGTCTTCTGTGTCTTCTTGGGAGATGAGTTCTGGTTGGCAGTTTCTTGTTGTCCAAGGTAAGGTCCTGACAGATAGGAAATCTTCTGTTAAATGATTCCAATTTTAGATTCCCGATCATATCCCTCTGAAATGCAAGTATAATTACCTCATGTAGTTGTAAAAACTGCCTTTAGCAAGCTTAGACATCTGGTTCCAACATCTGGATTCCAGATATAATTTCTAGCAGTGCCAACAGTGACATCTTGCTACCTTGTCTGGTTATTCAACAATGAAAAGGCTGCATGTTCAGTTGCACTACAGTCACCTGGTCCACAGACAAGCACAGTCTGTTTTCTCTGTCAACAGAGTCAACAGAGGGAGTAAGTATGGGAGGCCTGCCCACAAAACCATGCTGTAAAGATGGTTATTTTCCTCACTATATGGGAACTACCAAGTAATAGGTACATTTTAAAAAAATAATTGAATCCAATACCTACAACCCTCCCCCAACACACTTTGCCTTTGACACACAAAGGATATGCGTGGCCTCAGAAGACATTTCAGTTTGCATCATCATAGCAGTCAGAACCACTGAAAGGCTTTCATCTAAAGGCTGACATGAGAAGATTTACTTCTCTTTTTGTTGTTTTGGGGTTTTCTTTGAGATTGGGCCTTGCAGTGTTTCCCTTTCAAGCCTGGAACTGTATATCCCATATTGGCTTTAAACTTATTTCTATCTTCTTGCCTCGTTGACCTGAATGCAGGTATCGTATGTGCTACCATGCCCAGTCAGATTCACCACTTAACTAGATCATTCTGGAATCAGGATGAAGGTTGAGTATACAGGTTATTAAGGGTGTTGTTCATATCTGCATCATGTTTATTGAGCATCTGCTGTGTGCCAGACTCTGTTGTAAGTGCAGTCACATGTCAGTGATGGGGAAATACTTTGAGAAGTGCAGTATTAAGCGGTTTCATTGTTTTGTAAACCCAGAATAGAGTCATACAAGTCTGATGGTATAGATCAGTCTCTTACACAGCACCTATGATGCAGTCAAGAGAAAAGAGTTTTTCTCTTCATTGTAGTAATATGATTCTATCATATATTTAGTCTGTTATTGACCAAAATGTTATGTAACCTAATGACCACATACAATAGATAGATGTTTAGAGTGTTGTGCTGTGGATATCGTTCTGTATGCTGTGAATGTGTTGCTTTGATTGGTTAATAAATAAAATGCTGATTGGCCAGTAGCCAGGCAGGAAGTATAGGCGGGACAAGCAGAGAAGAGAATTCTGGGAACAGGAAGGCTGAGTCAGGAGTCACCAGCCAGACACAGAGGAAGCAAGATGTCAAGGCAGAACTGAGAAAAGGTACCAAGGTATGTGGCTAAACATAAATAAGAATTATGGGTTAATTTAATTGTAAGAGCTAGTCAATAGTTAGCATGAGCTAATGGCCGAGCAGTTTTAAATAATATTAGCCTGTGTGTGTTTATTTGGGTGTGAGCAGCTGCAGGACCGGTGAGTGAGAGAGATTTGTCTTGACCATGGGCCAGGTGGGACATAGGAAAACTTCAGCAACAGTGCTGTACATAGATGCATGCAGTAGTATATACAGTAATAGTGTGCAAACAAAACAAACAGTTTTCCCTCATGGGACATGCATGATGAGGGGAAGTATTGTATATAAATTAATTACAGGATATGCTAGTTATTACGATGTACTAAGGAAAAATAAAAAATGGAAAGAGTGAAGGTTGCTTATGAGTCAGGATCAGAAGGAGATGTGAGGATAAGACATATGCATCAAGGGGAAGAGCATTCAGGCAGGGGAATGACAGGTACAAAGGTTCTGATGCAGGAGCATGTCTGGCATGTCCAGGTGTCATCCAGAGGTCAGTGGGGGTAATAGTGACATAGGCAAGGAGAAGGACAGCAGTGAGTGAGGGCAGAAAGGTGATGACAGGCAGATTGTAGAGTCTAGGAACCATTAGGGCTAAGTATGTAGCTCAGCTGATAGAAGACTCATCAAGCTCTGGGGATTCCTGGCATTTCATAAACTAGATAAAATAGTGCACACCTATGATCCCAGCACTGAGGTAGTAGAAGCAGAAGGATCTGAAGTTCAAGGTCATTCTCAGCTATATAGTAAATTCAAGGCCAGCATGGGCTGCATGAGACCTTTTCTGGGGAAAAAAAAGGAAATTGAAGAAATAGCTACTGGTGAGAGACCTGAGAGATGTTGTATATGTTTTAGGCTGGGAGTGCTAACAGCTCTTAGGTGATAGGAATAATCTAGTATAGTAAGTAATAGTTCTTGATGCCAGACAAAGAATGGAGGACTTCTAGATTAATATCCTTATGTTGCTAGATGGATCCACTTCCCAGAAGTTTAGGGAAAGAGGTCTAGACAGCAGAAACATATTTAGGTACCCAAGGCACATGGGGAAAATTTAAAGCCAAGTGATTAGATGGGTGTACTGTATTAATCTGTTTATCCTTTCATAACAAAATTACTCTAGATGGGGGAGGAAGACTGCTACACACCAAACATATGTTTTGTAGTTTTAGAAGCTGGGAAATCCAACTTCTAGGCCTTAGGAGTCAGTATCACCTGAGGTCCTGTTCCTCATAGGTAGTTCCTTTCTGTGTACTCACATGGTAGAGGGGCCATATGTTCTCTCAGGCCTGCCTTGATTGATGGATTGATGATTGATTGAGACAAAGTCTTATGTGGCTTGGGCTAGGCTCACCCTTGCTATTTAGCCAAGGATGACTTTGACTCTCAATCCCCCTGCCTCTACTTCCTGAGTGTGGAAATTGTAGGCATGTGTCACCGTGCCCAATTTGTCATGGGCTTCTTCAAAAGTGGCTCTAATCCTATCTCTGTGTGCTCTGACTTTATTTTTATATTGGGCAGTAGTGGGAATTAACCCATGGCCTTGTGCATACTAGGCAAACACTCCTCCACTGAACTACACCCCTAGCCTTCCATCCTTATTTTCTAATCATCTAAAAGTCTTCACTTCTTATTTTCTTATTTATTTACTTATTTATTTAATTTCTGAGACAGAGTTTGTCTTTGTAAAAACCCTGGCTGTCCTGGAACTCACTTTGTAGAACAAGCTGGCCTTGAACTCACAGAGATCCACCTGCCTCTGCCTCCCGAGTGCTGAGATTAAAGGCGTGCGCCGCCGCTGCCGCCGCCACCACCACTGGCAAGTCCTCACTTCTTAATGTTGTCACTTGGTGACTAGGTTTCAACATGCAGATCTGAGGGCAGGACATGAATGGACATTGAGACCACAGCACTGACCAAAGGGTAAACGAAGCTAGACCTCACAAAACTAGTCAGAGATGAGGAACTACCAACAAGGAGACTGGGAAGGACCAGCCAGTGGGGGAGAGGAAGCAAGAAATAGGAGTGTGTGGCTAAACATGAAGAAAGATTCCAGGAGGCATAGGAGTGATCTTCTGCATGAAATATAGCTAGGAGGCCAAGCGAGTTAGCGACCAGGCTGACCATCAAACTGGGCAATGTGGAGGTTCATTCAAGGTAACCTTGAATTAAATGATTTTGAAGGAAAAGAAAGCTGGGGAATGTCTAAGTAGTGTCTTGAAAAGAAAAAAAAAACTAAAGAAAAAACGAATTTTATAACAGGAAAGAAGCAGAGATTGAAAAGATGACTTTTAACAGAAAGAGAACTATTACTGTAATTAACGAGGCAATTCCATATAATTTATCTGGTAATCAAGAGAGGTTTATTTCTAGGATAACTTACAGCCAATAGGGGTTGGTTACAGGATCCGGGAGAGATGAGGTACCATCCAGCGGAGAACTCTGGCTTGGGGTCCCATCCAGCTTCCAGGACCTCAAGGTATTCAGAAGGGCCAAACATGTAGGTACCTAGAGTCTTAAGGGGCTTACTCTCAGCCATGCCCCAGGGGCAGGTCAGCCCCAGGGGCAGGTCATAGGCAAGGGTGTCAGTTATCTGCTGTCACTCTAGGGGCAGTGTTTCAAGGTCAAAGCTGGAACAGCTACCCACTACAGAGAACCATTTATATGCTGGAGAGAAGAAAAACAGACAGGAGTGGCGTACTGGGTAGGAGGTATGCTTCTCAGCAGTTCACTCTTTGTCAGGGAGTCAAGGCAGAATCCAAGGGCAAAGTGGGTAGATGTGGGGAAGGGATTCCATAGTCATCTGTCTTGTGATTATTCTTCCCTTCTCAGGGAAGAATGAGGAAGCAAAGCTTCTGAGAGGGATTGACTTTAGAAGTGGTGGAGGTTTGAAAACAGGAGTGTGATAATAATTATCTAGGAGAATGGGAGAGTGAATGGATGCGGTGACTGCTGGGCAATACCTGAGGTTCGTGATCAGGGATTTCATAAATTGTATCTACATGGGTGTGTGTTACTCTCCTACCACATTCAGCTATGTTTGTATACAAGTAAAAGATTTGTGTACATTTTCTTACATTTTTATTTTGTGTGACTGTGTGTGTGAACATTACATGTATGCCGTAATGTTCATGTGGGATCAGAGCACAACTTTTGGGAGTTAGTCCTCACCCACTACCATATGGGTCCTGGGGATCAAACTTAGGTCATCAGGCTTGGCAGCAGGCTTCCTTACCCTAAGCCATCTGCCACCCTGATACTTGTGTTTAAGCAGGAATTATGGGTATGCATAAAAATGAAACAGGAGCAAAAATGTTGAGAGTGCATAGCATGCAGTGATAAGAGTGATGGAAATTTCATTATAGTAAGGAGAGAAAAGTGCACAGGTAAGAGGATGAAGAATGGGCTGGGAATGTAGCTCAATTGCTAGAGTCCCTGCCTAGCATGCATGAAGCCTTGGGTTTGATCTTCAGCACTGTATAAGACCAAGCATAGGACACAAAGCCCATAATCTTAGTATCCTGGAGGTAGAGACATGAGGATTGATTTGAAGTTATCCCCTATAGGAGATGCTATTTAAAAAAATAAAAGAGGGGAATTAAGGATGAGGAAGAGTAAACAGGCATAGGCTCTGTCAGGGGATGACTATTGGGAATGCTTTGAAGAGGGGGAGAGGTGTCATTCTAATTTTGGGGGTGATGGAAATGCTGTCCTCTTGGTGAGACTAGAATCCAGGGCTTTTTTTTTTTTTTTTTTTTTTTTTTGGTTTTTCGAGACAGGGTTTCTCTGTGTAGCTTTGTGCCTTTTCCTGGAACTCACTCTGTAGACCAGGCTGGCCTCGAACTCACAGAGATCCGCCTGGCTCTGCCTCCCAAGTGCTGGGATTAAAGGCATGCACCACCACCGCCCGGCGCATTTTTACCACATAAGGTTCTGAAATAGGGTGGAGGGCAAGATATTGAAAGAGAAAAGCTCCAAGTACTGAGTCTAGGGTTTTGGAGGTGTTATGACTATATAGATAAAGAATTAACCAGGAGTTGTGATGAAAGTGGGTTTAGGGAGTGTGACAGAAAGCCAGCAAGTGAACTGGGCCGGGAATGGGGGAGGCAGCCTAAAAAACAGTAAACCACTGGGCAAAGGATGCGCAGTTGGGGAGCAGTGGTGTGGCCAGTCATCCAGTGGGAGAGCTAAAGCTTGGGGGATTTTAGAGAAAACACAAGCACGTTAGTTTTTATCAGAAGAAAGTGTTGAAGGGTCCTTTTAAGGCCGTAGACGGATACCTTAGAAAGTATTTAAGAGGCGAAATAGCCAGTGCACTGATATAAAATAGAGGACTCCTGACGTCTGAGTGTCTGGTGGCTGTCCCTGGGAAGGTGGTCACATGATGTATGGGGCTTACTACTGGAAGTCAGGAATATTGTGCAGCAAAGAAAAATGAAGTTAATTTTAAATCTATCAAGTTTAAGGATGCATATGACTCCTGCTGCAGGTGCCCAGGGCTATGGGGAGAAGTTGGAATAGCATCGAAGCCTAAAGTCCTTTACCATACAGAGGTTCTATGGAGTGGTTCTCTGTTTGGATTGGACATGAGAATCACCCCAGGGAATCTTCAAAGATACAAGTTCCCTGCCCTTGTTAACTGAGTGGGAATCATCAGGATGACACCTAAATGATCTGTGCTCCTGAGCCTGATGAACTGTCAGGGCTGGAAATGCCATGCATTAATGGCCTTCATGAGTTGAAATGACTTTTGCAGCCCAATTATAAAAGAAAAATATGCTCAAATCACCTGGGTAAAACTTTTATAAAATATCAGGCAAGGAAATACAGACATCCCAATGCATTTACTACATAAAATTGGTAATTTTTTAAACCACTCTGGGAATTAACCTTATATTATGAAGTACAGTCCCATTGGCAACATGAATGATAAATTTTGAAGAAAATTTAGCTTTAGGATGTAGCTCTAATATCCCAGCAATAAGGAAAAACTTGGTCTTCTTTATTACTAAGCATGTAACATGATTAACATCTCATAACTTAGGATAACTATATAGCAGATGAGGTTGAAAGAAATCTGGGCCATGAGGTTAGAGGAGAACATGGTTACTTGAGTCTTGTCAGCTATAAATCATCTTGGAATACCTTTTCCCCGTGCAAAAAATATTCCTAGAACAGAGAACGTATTTGACTGGACTGAGAAATACATGTGAGAACCACTTTTAATATTTTATTCAGGAAATAAAGTGATTCAGAGAATCCCAGGCTAAACATATTTTCAGTTTTATTTTTTCAAATACTACATATGTCAGATGCCAGCATAGCTGAACTCACTCTGAAGGCTCCCCAGAATATTTCCCAGGAAATGAGGAAAACAGGCTTCCAGCCTTTCTTCAGTCTCTTCCTCCTGAACCACGCCTTCAGATCTCATGTTACTGTAATATACAGGATTTACTGGTCATTTTTATTCTAGGGCTTTAAGACTTTTTTTTTTTTAATGTGTATTGCTATAATTGTAAGGTAGCTAAAATTCATCACACTGTGTAATCTGTTTCAGAGAGAGTCTACGAAGAGAACCAGAAAAATCTCCCAAAGTGTTTCTTTCCATATGTTCTTAGTGAAAAATACCCGTTGATTCTAACCGGCACCAATTCTAACCGGCACCAATTCTAACCGGCACTACTTTGAGGCCATGTGGATTATTGCAGCCTTCTCTGGTGGGGAATCCAATCCCCACAGATTCAGTTTGAGAGGATCCACTCTGCAAACTGATGAAAATTAAAGCCATAGCTCTTCCATTATATTGGTTTTTAAAATATATTTTAATTTTTACAGTTCTGTGCTTTAGTAACCCATTCATAGCCGCCTGCCCAGTGCTTCAGTCTATGGGAGCTGGGAAGTTAAATTGCAGACACCATTGTGCATAGATGATGGTGAACTGTCAGCAGATTGGATCCAAAGAGGCTCCAGGAAAGGAGTGACAAGCCAAGCGGTGGCCTTCATAATGCCATTGGAAGCTTGGGGAGGTGTCAAAGAGAATTAGTATCTGACTTTTTCACTCTTCAGAAAACAGTTTCATTAAATATATTAAAGTATTAAGTGAAAAATATTTATCCATGGATTTCCTGTTGTCTTTATCTGTTCTTTTGACAAAGCTTCATGATAACTGAATTATCATTCCTATAACAAACTGTATACAAAGTAAGTCATCACATAAGACATATTCATTATTCATAATATGATAAACAGTGGGGATTTAGCAACCATAAACTTTTAATTAGTGGAGCAACAATTGAATGTATAAAACTGAGTTTACTAAGACTCTATAACCTAAGAAAGTCAGAATTAGGGACCTACTGCAGTAATATGTCAGATAGACAAATAATTAGAGGGTAGAATTGACAGTTAAAAGAATGATGTACTTTTGGAAATTTCTTCCCACCGAGAGAAAGGTAATATTCAGGAAACGTTTAGAAAATCTGATAAATACATGGTCAGATCATATAAAGGAAGCATAAACTTCAAAGGAGTATATGTACAGCTAAGCATGCTGGCACATACCTATAATCCCAGTAGTTGGAAGGGTAAGGCAAGAGGATTATGATGAGTTCAAAGCCAGCCTGGGCTATACAGTAAAACCCTGTCCCATCAAAAATATTCATTAGGGCATATTTTCCACATCATACACTTCATCCCTTTTAAGTACACAGTTTAGTTTTTCCCATAAATCACAATTGTTTAAGTATCAGCACACATCAGTTCTAGAAAATTCCCATGACCCCAGAAAGGTTCCTCATGTATGTGTTCTGCTAATTCACACCTCAGGAGGCCACTAAGTAACTTTTCATCTCTAAACTTATTTCTTCTGAATGTTATAGATAAATGCTGGCTTATTACACAAGAGCTTGCTGTGGTAGGATTCTTTGAGCAAGCATAATTTTGAAATCCAACCATGGTTTCTGTATCATTAGTTCTTTTTATTGCTGGTAGTATTCTATTATATAGCCGTATTGTGTTTTATTTATTTATTTACCACTTTTGGGCATTTTTCCATTTTGATGGTATTGTTGATAATGGTGTTTAGGAAATTTAAGTGCAAGGTGGGTTTACTAATTAATTTATTCTTCACAAGTTTTAAAAACTATGTATGTGTATATTTTTGTGCTTGTGTGTATATGTATGCAAGCATTGGGGTATGTGCCCACACGTGCAGGTCAGAGGCCAATATTGAATATATCCATCTATTGTTCTCCGCCCTTTTTTTTGAGACAAGGTCTCTCACTGAATCTATAGCTTATGGTTCAGCTATACTGACTAGCCAGCAAAGCCCCAAGTATCCTCCTTGTCTTACTTTCTATTGCCATGACAAAATACCATAAAACCAAGGAAACCTGTAGAAAAAGGAATTTGATGGGGCCTTACAGTTTCAGAGAGTGAGTCCGTGACCATCAGGGCAGAGAGCATAAAGCAGGCAGGCAGACATGGTGCTAGAGGAGCAGCTGAGAGCTTATATCTGATCCACAAGCATGGAACTAGAGAGCCAGCTGGAAATGGTGTTGGACTTTCAAACCTCAAAGCCCAGTGACATACCTCCTCCAACAAGGCCACACCTCCTCCCCCCTCCAAACAGTTCCAACAACAGGGGACCAAGTATTCAAACATGAGTCTGAAGGCCATTCTCATTCAAACTACTGCACCCCTTTTTCCATTTCCCTCAAGTTGTTAATAGGTGTGTGCCATTATGCCTGGCTTTTTCCATGGTATAAGGGATCCATACTTGGCTCATCATGCTTGTGTTGACAGCAACTTACTGAATATTCTCCCCACTTCCGTAGGTACAAGGTTTTTTTTTTTTAAATTTATTTATTTTTATTTCATGCTCATTGCATATATGTCTGTGTGGGGGTGTTAGATCACTGGAGTTACAGACAGTTGTTAGCTGCCATGTGGGTGCTGGGAATTGAACCTGGGTCCTGTGGAAGAGCAGCAAGTGCTCTTAACCACTGAGCCATCTCTCCAGCCCCAAAAGTATATATGTTTATCTTTTTTTTTTTTTTTTTTTGGTTTTTTGAGGCAGGGTTTCTCTGTGTAGTTTTTCACCTTTCCTGGAACTCACTTTGTAGACCAGGTTGGCCTCAAACTCACAGAGATCCGCCTGCCTCTGCCTCCCGAGTGCTGGGATTAAAGGCGTGCACCACCACTGCCCGGCATACAAGTTTTTATATAGATATATTTCTTCATTTTCTTAGCTGTGTACCTAGAAATAGGATTTCTGGGTTATATTGTAAATCTACATTTAACATCTTGATGAACTGCCAAACTGTTTCCCAAGATGATTGCAGTATTTTATTTTCAAACCAATAGTAGACAGGAATTCTCATTTCAGAAAAGCCTTATCGCCATTTGTCATTACCTGTCTTTTTTATTACCATCATTGCAGTGGATGTGAAAAGCTATCTTACTCACGATAGCTAAGTTTTTGGAAAAACAAATACTGTCATCCCAGGTGGTACCAAGAAAGTAGTATTATTCCTAGTAATACCTTTTTGAAACAAAGCCAGTATCTAAGTGTGATAAGGATGCTGCTGATAGCAACAATTATAATAACAATGATATATACTAGTACTTAGCGCCATCGCATTGAAGCTTTTACATAATCACTGATACAGCAGCCTTGAGGTGGGGTCTAGTGTTAAGGATGGTTGTGAACTACCATGTAGATGCTAGGAACTGAACTGGGGTCCTCTACAGAGCAACAAATGCTCTTAACTGCTGAGCCATCTCTCCAGGTCATAGCCTGCACTTTTGGAAAAATCTTTCTGAATGTCCCACTCAGCTTCCTGTTACCATGCCATTGACAAAATTCAGTCATGTGGCCCTACCAAGCTATGGGAAAATGGAGAAATGAAGTCTTTTGGCTTGAGAGGTGTCATTTCAGATACAAATAATGTCTGTTCTTCTAGAAAACTGCAAAAATGGATAAGGTGACAACTACCCGTTTCTGTCATATTTCAGGTATATAAAGCCTTTGCATGACCTCTGAACTAACAACTGCAAAACACAAAGTTGGCAGATTCTGACAACTATAACAATAGAAACATTTTTACAGAAGATACTATAAACAAAATGAAAATATACACCAAGTAGGACATATTAATAGCAATAAATGACAGAGAATTCACATTCTTAAGTGTACAGAAATACACTTACTAGTAAGAAACATGACTATGCCCTTTGGAAAGAAAATACTGAAAATTTGATTCCTCTTTACATACATTGACACTACATAGTCTTAGTCTTATGTGTGCTTTTTTTTTGGTTGTTTTGAGTGTTTTCATTTTAATTCTCTGCCCTCAAAGGCACATTCTAGGCTCATCTGTTAAATGCTTGCCCTGTATTACTAAACATACATATATGGGCTATTTGATTTAGGGCAGACTCAGCAGATTACTGGAATGTTCAATTAACTGCCATGGTGAGAATCGTTTGCTTTGAGATAGATAAGAAGATCAAATCAGTGGCCATTCTCAGTCCAGTGCTTTATCAGGAGTGAATCAAAGTGAAACCATTAGCGGTCATTTTCCTACATATTAATCACTCAACTTCAAATCCTAGAAAAATGTTTGCACATTCTAGGTAATTATTATAGATTTGAATGTTTTTAACAGAGTTCAGGACTTGGGAACATTGGGAGGGGGCACTATTTCTGGCCAGATTTTTTAGACAATAATAATTCTTCACAGTTTTCTGTTAACATCTTCTGATTTAACAAGCAAGTTGGAGCCAAGTGATTCTGGCTATTTGGTATCCTTGGTAACCACTGTTAGATGGTAAATTGAATCAGTTAAAATTAATTTCTTATGAAAGATCTGCCTTTATTAAACGGATACTGACTTTGATGCTTACATGCACAAGAAGTTCATATGCATACACATGCATGTGCAATGCTATCAGATATGAATATCATAGATGAACTTTTCAAAGACTCATAACAAAAGCTAAGTACAAAGTGGGGAGGTTGAGGGGAGGTAGCAAAGGACTCTGCCTCTAAGTATTTTGCTTCTGTTTGGAGCGGGAAGACTTACATAAATGCAGGAACCTGAGGCATAATAGCCACTGTGTGAGCCTTTGTTCAATTGGAGGAGTAGCCTTCCTTTCCCATATCTGTGAGTGTTAACTGTCATGGCAAAGCTGTTTTATTGTCACAAAAGTTTGGAAAAGACTAGAGAACATTTTCCCCAAATGTATAATAATGCAACATATATTGTAGCTCCAGACCCACTTGTAATTTCAATTAAGGAAGAATTTTCCTTTGGTCCTGATAGGTGCCTTGCTTGAAGGCCATATCTGCTATTCACCCTATACTCCCAGAAGTTAGCATTTTGACAGTATTGCTAAATTGAGGAGGCCCGAGCTGGGCAATATAGTGTGGGTTACTGGTCTGTGCGAGGAAGGCCCAAGCTGGGCAGCATAATGTGGGTTACTGGTCTGTGCCATGTATAGCTGTGTTTCCATCCCCATCTGGATCTGTAGGTAATGAGAGAAACATACAATCCAGACATGTCCTCAGTCCCCAGCCTAGGCCCACACTCTACAGATGACCCTGGCGGAGCTGGGGAGAAGTGGGCACTCCCTTTACATGTCCTCTTCTACAATTTTGGCTATCATTAACTTCAGGTGATTCAGCTTTCTCTCAGAAGAGCAGTCAAGTAGAAATTTATATGGGGGGGGGGGCACGGGCAGGAAGAACCGAGATAAGGAAAGTCACATGTTCAAGTACAATACTGAATGTGTGGAAAGTTTTACCATTGGACCTGCCTTTGTTCTTTCTGTAAATACTTCCTGGATAAGCATTTCTAATAAAGAGAACACGTGCTGGGCAGTATGTGTAACCTGGGTTCAAAGACTGCTTCACTGTGTCAGGAGAGTTACCAGATATCACAGTGTCTCAACATTCTTTTCTACAGGATGAGAGTAGCCTCCAGGGGAGAACTGTGAGGTGTGAAGAAGATGGAGTATTTGGGTGAGGTGCAGCAATCAGAGATCAGCTAGTGTTCTGTTGTTAATCTGCTTGCTTCCAAAGGTCCACACAGCAACCCCAGCACAGCCTTCATTCTTTCTGTCTCTGACATCATCTTTCTTACGGTCTTTCACTTGCCTTTTGGGCTCTGCCCCATCATTTGTCTTCCTTTTCTTCCCCTTAACACCTCCTGCTTCATTCTATCCTCCAAGCTTGTTGAATATTTTTTTGTTGCTTTTCTCTTTGTTTCTTAAGAGGTATTGCTATATACCTCAGGCTGCCCTGGAACTTGTGGTGATCCTCCTTTTTGGGTATTGGGATTACAGGTGTGCACCACCACGGTCAGCGTTTGCTGTTTTTCTAGTGTGCAATGTCAGGTAACGCCCTTACCACTGTCCATGGTGCTGGAGCTATCTGGGACTAGGTACCTGTGGTACCTATATGGGTAACATGCACAGAGCTGTGGAGTGCAGTAAAGGAAAGTGTGGTGTGATAAGAGGCACCTAAAACATGGAAGATGTGGTATCAAAGAAAAAAAGGGAGTGGGGAGAAACAAAACTGCCTTTAAGTGTTGGAAAGTATCAGGCAAACTATTTGAAGGAATCTGAGTAAGTTTAAGGTTAACCGAGTTAGACCAAGAAGTTAGACAATGTAAGCTTATGTGCTGACATGCAAAAGTCAGAAAGCTATGTAAGGGTCTCGTGGGCCATGTTAGAATTTGAATTTTATTTTAATGGTAATAGTAGTCTATTTTATGATAGAATCCATAGGGCATGGGATAGAATAGGAGAAAGGTATAAATACAGTTTGGGGCTTATTACTTAGGCATCTGGGTTATACACAATGCAGAGATAGGATTGAGCTGAGGGAGTCACAGAGATTGGATTGGGTTTCAGAAATATGAGTTGGAAGGGTGTAGGACTTGTAGAGGTGAGTCTAAAATGAAAGAGCCATTTCAAGTATTATTTTGAAATTATAACAGTAATTGCATTCATTGTTCCTGGCAGTTTTCTCCTTTAAAAACATGATTCTGGTGCTTCTACACTCCCTCATGTTTCTATTTGTATAGCTGTCATGGCTCAATTATATGTTCCTGGAGAGGTCAAAGTACAAGAACAGAGTTGAGGTGGGAGAGGAAGCCCAGTGTGCATGTTCTGTGAGGGGACCAGAGTAAGACAGGCTGTGTTAGCCTACCGTGCCCAGGAGTGGCTTACAGGAACTCAGAGATTCACTTCTTTCCAAGAAACAGAAGTGCCATTCTAAGTGAATCTCAGACCTGATGGTGTCAGGGAAGTGTGTGAATGGGGTTATGGAGGGAATAATCAAGTCTTATCCTAAGTAGACTCAATCGCTAAGATTACAGAGCCTTCCACATCACCTAATTTCAGAAATAGCCATGGTTTTGCCCTCTTGTTGGATCTATCTAAAAACCCTTGGAGTCTATTTTTATTGCTGCCCTTTTAGATAAAATCCTCTGATATGTTTATTGCCTGCTGTGCTATGTAAAACTGCCTTTGATTCGCCCAAGCTTTATTTCTCTTTCGCTTGCAGTGAAGTGCCTCATTCTGAAATTTCAGGATATGTTGTTCAGACTGTATGTGTAAGAAACAGTTTTTCCTCAAAGGAGATAAGAGGTAGTTTATTCTGGAGACAAATATGAATGACCGTGGCTCAAGAACACAGAATCAGGTTATCCCAAATCCCATTCTCTAACATGGAAAAAGTTTCGTAAAGTTTTATAGTAACAGAACAAAGAGAGTCATAGGTCAGGGCACGTTTACATTGGTGGGAACATCAGATGAGTGGTTATATCAAAGTGGGGGGCTCTCTGCTATAGGCCTCAGATGCTGTCTGACAACATTCTTTGCCTTTGCGTTGGTGAAAGCTATGAATTTGTTCCTGCATTCTAAGAATCTACCTAATAGTCACAAAGATGTTAGGTCACATATACAGAGGTAGGCAGTAAATGGCTATTAAGGAGTTGAAGATGGCACAGGATAATTCATCTCTGGGCTTACAACATCCCAACATGTCTACGTCATTGATGTTCTAATCAACCAGCCTTTATAGTCATAGCATCTTTCTAGGAATTTTCATTCACAAAACCATGTTTCTGTAATTCACTCCTGCTATGATTGCTTAGCTTTTGCTCAGATCTCTGTTAGTTTGTCTTTTTTATAATATTAGTGTGTTTGGTTGGTTTCTCACTGTTTACTGGGCCCTTCTTTCCATCACTTGTTAGGTTTTCTCTTCCTTTACCCAGCTAGATGCATGCAACTAAACATGACTGTGCATTCCTGGGGCCCATGCTTTCTGAAGGGATGATGAAATAAGTTTTCCCTTGCAGGATGCAGCACCCACATGTAAAGCCATCTGCTTAAGAAACTTAACAGTAGGTTCCCAACCCCCTCTCCATAGAAAAGCTCACCTGTGCTATATTGTGATTACAACATCTCCTATTACACATGATCCCACGTACACATTTGGGGACAGTTCCTTGAAAATTCCTACAAATCCATCTGAGGAAGAAATGATAGGTGTCCTAGCTTTGCCATTCTGGCTTGCTCTAGTTGGGGGGGTCACTGGTTGGAATAACCAGTGCTGTGCATGGTTAGCAGACATAGTAAGCATGCCCTCTGTTCCAGTTCCATGCACTTTGTTAGAAAATGTGGCTTCAGTTCATCCTCCCTGACTGGTCAGCTCTGGTCCTCATGTGGACATTCTCCCTGCTCTCACACAGATAATGAGGCTGAGGTCCCCGCCCCCCGCCCCCTGCCACACACATGCCTTAACACCACTGTAGTCCAATTCCCACACCCACCCTTCCTGAGGCTGCATCAGCTACAGTTACCAGTGACCTGCTAATTGCTAACCCAGGTGGGTGGCACATTTAAAATGGTGAGTGCTGCCTTCTAGCCTCAAAAGCTATGTAACAGTGAATCCCATTCTTCTTTTCTTCTCTCATTGGTTTCTTTTCTTCCACTTGCTCTATAAATGTTGACATTTTGCCCCTTGTAAGCCTGACCCATTGTCTCCTCACATAGGTTTATCTCCCAAGTTGTCTTCTTCCATCTCAAGACTTGGAAGACTCTCCTATAATGATAATTCCAAATCTGTATTCTAGCCTGGGTTCTACTGATCTCCACTCGGACAGAGTGGCATGTGATTCAACATGATCTCATCCTCACAAGTCCCATGTGCCTTACCACTTTTTAATTAGCCGCATTGCTCAATAAGTAACTTCTTAGAAAGGTCTTATGGGCCTTTTCTTTCCCAGGCTTTCTTTTCTTCAGAGAACATATATCAGCATTTACATAATGTTCTTTGCTTGTGTTGTGTGTGACTTTACCCACTAGTATATAAACTGCATTTATCCCCTTCAATGTGCTCACAATACCTGAACCAACTTGTGGTACTCAAATACTAAATAAATGGTAAAGTATTCCCCCAATTTTATTTTTTTCTCATCTCAGTAGGTGACACTACTCCCACCCCCAGTCACTCAAATCATAAAGAGGGAGTCATTTCAGAGACATCATTGCCCTTACCACCACAGCTATCCATATCTATCACCACCTATGTCTAGTAGCTTTACCTCGTAATTCTTCCTTATGATATCTGTCTCCCATCTCCATTGTTCTGACTGTCACCCGATTTCACACCATAAGGCTATTCCCTGAGCTGTGGAAGCTCCTACCTGCTTCCTACATCTGTCTTTTACTGTCAAAATCTACCTCCATGAAGGCAAGAGTAGACTTTCTGAACACTAGATATGACTCACTGCTTTCCTTTAGAAAACTCTTCAGTGGCTCCAGTCAGCAGCTGCACCAAGACCAAGGTGCTCTGTGTGATACATACTAGGCTAACCAGGTTGCATTATGTGACACCCCTCATATTATGTTGAGTTGGCTGCTGTTTCTTAACTCTTAAACTGCCCCTAAGCTCAGACTGATTCTACTGCTCCTCCTTCTTTTCCTTTCTCATTCATTTTTCTTGACCACTCCTTAGTCTTCTGCTTCAGAGTCCCCTGAATTCTCTGTTCACCTATTCTTTCCCTATCCTGGTATCAGCTCTTCTATCTGTCCTTGTATCTGCTTCCTTCTTTAGCCTGGCAATTTGCTGAAGGAATGTGATACATATTTTCATCTTTTTTTTTTTTTTTCGAGACAGGGTTTCTCTGTGTAGCTTTGCGCCTTTTCCTGGAACTCACTTGCTAGCCTAGGCTGGCCTCGAACTCACAGAGATCCACCTGGCTCTGCCTCCCGAGTGCTGGGATTAAAGGCGTGTGCCGCTACCGCCCGGCTATATTTTCATCTTTTTATTCCCCCTATTTACCCAGTGCTCAAAGCATAATAGGTGCTTGATAAATGTTAGGATAGATGTAAGAAGAGTGGATGGTCTGAGTAGATACTTGGTTTTGACTGAATTCTGGTCATTGTCATCAAGTTCTAACATGGAATTATATTGTCCAAACCTGAAAGGTATGAGATATTTGCAAAATGAGAGTTTGTTACATATTGTATGCTAAATAATATTGTATTTACATTTCTCAGAATATATCTCTGTCTTACCATCCTCGTCAGAAGTCAGTGATAACTAAAGAAATAATGAGTGAGGGGAGACAAAGAGAGACCATTGAAAGATTGTTTCTCTCATAAATCTGAAGGATTTTCTCAAAGGGCATTTTTAGTAGTAAAGTAACTTTGCTGTTATAATCATATTACTGTGTTAGGCTCAGGGCAGTACAGTTTATTGGACAGTTCCGTAAACATCCTGTAGTTGAGAGTTGATGCCTCTTCCCCCAGACTGCATGCTACATTTGAGTTTTCAATGTTGAAACACATGTTTTTGTTGCAGAACTTAATCACCAACTGCTGGAAATCATGCTCAGAATATTTTCAGTTCTGTCATGGTGATGTGTAAAGACACCGAGAAAGGCAGTGTGCCAGGGATGCTGTAGATGTGTTAAAAGCCAGGAATGTGGCAGGTTACTTAAATGGCAGAGAAGAGCAGGTTCTAAACTGAAGTGAGCACTGAACTTTTGCATCTGTGTAGTGGTTTTAAAACTTGTTTCACCGAGCCCTGAGTTTCTCTAAGATTGTCTTGGGGACACCTACGTGCCTAAGGAGCTGAAGCTGAGCTTTCCCTTACTGCTCCCACAGCCACATCAGTATGTGGTTTATAGAAAGCAGATTTTTTTCCCCTTTCAGAGACAGGGTTTGTGAGCCCCTCTGCATCCCGGAAAAGAACTTGATATATAGCTGACAATGACTTCCCCTCTCCTGAGGGCTGGGATCACCAGCTTGTGCCACCATGCCTGGTTTAGGAGATGCTGGGGAAGGAGCCTGGGGCTTTGTGTATGGTAAGCAAGTACTGTACCAACTGAACTATATACCTCCAACCCCTAGAAAATGACTCTTCATCATATTTCACTATTAGTTTTCTTAATTTGGTTGGATGGATATAGCTCAGTTCATGTTCAATAATATAGATTGCTTAAACAAAGGTATAGTTTTTCTTATTTAAAGTTTTGACATAGTTTTCAAGTGAATAAAAGGTACATTTTATACAGTTAGATTCCAAATAGCTTAAGAAGAATGAAAGTAATTTTTTAAACTTTCATAGTCTTCCATTCTTCACTTTTAAGTGGATTGGGAGAGACCCCATTATCTTGGCCACTCTTACCTACCAGTGAGTACAAATGAAAATGCTTTAAGGCACACAAATGAAAGAGCTTGGCTAATACATATCTAGGAACTTTCAGAAAGGATATGCTGTGGAGATACTTTCAGGAATTCCAATAGCTAGAATTAATTGCAGTTTTGGAAACACCCAAAGAATAATCAGAAATGTTGTTAATTTACTTTATGTTCAAACTGACAAAGAAGATATCTCCTTGCCTGGGGAGAGAGAATAATGGTGACAGATGCTAGAAGACGTCCAATAGAGGCAGCTCCATCAGCAGATAGAGCTGGGCACGGAGCCCAGTCCTCATAGTGGAAGATACATGGAACCTAGAAATGGAAGATTGTCAGCCCCGTGTCCATCCCTGGCAAAGTCTTAAGCCAACTTAGCAGATGGTCCATCAGCATTTGGAAAAGGTGTTCCAGATTCAAACCAAGTGATAGGGAACCTCCCATGCTTCTTATTGGGTTCTGTCCCTCTTGACTAGGGAGATTTTTCATAAGGCTGTTTATGATAGCCAACATATGGCTTTTTTTTTTTAAAGCTGGGAACAAAGAAACTTTGTTGGGGAATGGGTGGGTTTGGTGAGACTCATGCCAGCTGAAGAGAAAAGCCAGAAAGGCAAGAAGAGAGCTCCTATGGCCAGATTGATGGAACCAGAGTGGGCTTAGGAGACCAATGGGGAGCTTTGGTAACCATCATGTTTATGTTGAGTGTGCCACAACACTGCCTTTCTCACTGTAAATTTCAAGCCAGCCCCTGCCTTCAGAATACTTGGGGGCATTTATTTAAAATGTAGATTCCTGAGACTCATTAAATACCAGTTCTCTGGAGGCTTAGCTCAGGAATCTACTTTTAACAAGCTTTTGAGGCAATCATCAAGCATGCATAGATTTTATAACTTTTTCTTCAAAGATGAAAAGTATTTGCTGTGAAGAAAGTTACCCAGATAGAGAAGTATGAGGGTTCTTTAGCCATCTCATGAGCAGATTCAGGTTTTGTTTTGTTTTGTTTACATATTATTATGACTCAGAGATTTCTTATCCTCCTCTACATCTAAGTAACTGCCCAAGGTCATACCCAGCCCTGATGCCATCTGGTGACAGCCACTGATACTGCAAAAGTAAGGCTACTGAGGTAAGTTTTTTGAGTTCTGAAACTGGGATTTTTCATTAAAGACTTAAAGAATTAAAGAACAGTAGAGATATGAGAAGAAACATAGTTGCCTATGATTCTGCAAGAAAGTCAGATTTTCCATCTCCTGGATTGGGAAGGTTGACATACTAGTACCTATGTAAAAACTAGCTGTCCAGAATAAAAAGTGTATCTGTTAGTATACCCATAAGTTCATAATAAATGTCATCCATGTAAAGAATATGCAAGAAAACTCATAATAAAATACACATTTCATTTAATCAATTATATTACAATTGATTCACATAGAATGCTTTTATTTTTATCAAACTCCCATTTCCGTAACAACGTTTGATTGCAACTGACAAAGGAGTATAGGTCTACCATATATACTGATAGTTTCATTTATGTTAAGACTAAAGTGGAACACCACCACCACATGTTAAAAACCTCACTTGTTGGCCATTAATGTAAGCAACTTGTCAGTTGAGACAGATAATTGTTTTTTAATCCTAGAAAAAAAAATAGCCTCAATTTTCTGTGGAATTCCCAGTGTAATGTCTACAAGTGTGGCACAGTTTTTATCTGTGACATTGAAATCCTCTGTCACTTTCAGGGGCTATCAACAAAACCATGAATCAATCCTTGATTTTTGATGTTTGCAATTTCATCGGTATCGATGCTTCTCTTGTGGCCCATCTCAGGGTACTAAAACAATATAGCTGGAGGTGGAGTTGGGAAGAGATGCCTGATTACATGTCACCATCTAGTATTTCCACCACACAGATGGCACAGGTATTCTGAGTAGATAATAAGAATTAATAGGAAATGATTATTCTGGGGTATTTATTACCTTCCTTTCCAATATCATTTATTTAATTAGAAGTTTATGTAAGTTCACCTTTACCAATGCCTTTGTTTAATAACCAGCCTTTAAAATTCCTGAAAAATTGGATAATCGACTCTTAAGAGCTTCCATGAGCCAGCTATAGCACATCATTTGAACAGAAGCTCCTTTTCAGAACTCACAGACAGCTGCCAGGGTTATGTTCTTGCTATTGTGCTGGAACACAAATAAATACTCCAGTACATTTTTACATTCACACAGAAATGCAGCTTTCCAGTAACTAACAAATGTGCCCCTCTCCTGGGCACCAGAGTCAGGAGGGATTGCTAAAAAGATGAAGTCAGACTCAATAGAGAAGTTTCCTCGGCCACGTCTGGGAATCTATGATTTAAACAATTTGTCAGCTCTATGTATGGCCGTGGCAGGCTTCTTGCTAACTGTTCTTACAGCTTAAATTAATCCATTTCCATTAATCTATACCTTGCCACATGGCTCGTGGCTTACCGGCATCTTCACATGCTGTTTCTCATCGTGGCGGCTGGCAGTGTCTCTCTCTCAGCCTTCCACTTCCCAGCTTTATTCTCCTCCTTGTCCCGCCTACACATCCTGCCTAGCCAATGGCCAATCAGTGTTTTATTTATTGACTAATTAGCAACACATTTGCCATACAGAACATCTCACAGCAGTATGATGTTGTTGGTTTTTACTTTTCCATTTCTGTACCTGTTCTGTAAAAGGACATTTAGCTTCCAATTAAAATTTGATAGTATTGTGGGTACTGTGGCCACAAATTCAGTCTTTTGGAGCTTTTTGTGACTTCTGTATATAGTACTAAAGTTAATTTTCAGGACATAAAAATTTGAAGCTCTCTGCCACATGCAAAAATAGTAGGATATAAGCCATAGTCTTTATGAAGATTCTTGTTTAATACAGTGCTCTGAAATGTTGTTGTATCTTTGGGCAGGGGGAGTTTGGATAGCCACAGAATAAGCGATACACCATTAAGGCACTGAGTCTCATCATGTTTTATTACTGTTCTGCTTGCATGCAAACTGTTAGATAACTTTATTATGTTCCCAGAGAACATTTCCTGAAGTACGTTTGAATGTCCCACTGTAGGTATCTGGCCTCTATCAATATTTTCTGAACTGATCCCTGTAATTATGGCAAGGGGGCCTATTTACACAGAACTTTGCTTGCTGAATGACTGTAAACACAAAATTGCTTCAAGTTGCTAATTGTTCTTTCCTGCTGTGGACATTGGCTATGACCCAGCAACTTGGCTCTAGTTCAACTATATAAGCTCTCCTGTTGCAGGCCCTTGAATATTACCTCGAGTAAAAATTGCTCTGAGGTTCACTGCTTCTTAATTGCAGTAAAGAAGATTCTCTTTTAATATTTTAATAAACATTTGCGCTATAAAGTGAGAAAAGCAACTTTTTGTTATCTTAGAAAGCAAAACCAACCTTGTGGCTAGAGAAGAGGAGGAAGCCATTTGTGAGCATTTCTGATGCCATTTTCCATCTTTCTCTCCAAGCCACACTGGTTGCAAGTGGAAGATGTGTGTTTGGTGAAGCTGATTCCATGTTTCTGGATCAGAGGGAAAATTAAGACCACAATTAAGGACTTCCACTAAACACCCTATGGCCAGGTAGAAGAGAAGCACACAGGTACACAGATGGCAGGCTGTGTACCAGAGGCTTTGGAGTACCCATTGGTAAGGGATGCTTAATCACAGTTCCTCAGTGGAGCACACCTCCCAGGATGCTGTGCACTTTCTTGGACTCAGGGACCCTTCCCAGACCATCTGGGTGCTCCACTCTGTGGCAGCCTGTGACAGTGCTGGGCAGAAGCTTCTAAGAGCAGACTCTTCACAGGTGCTTTTCTCTACTTACTGGCTGCAGTTTCCCAAGATGGAGCACTTCTGGGCACTTTGTGATCCCTATTGGTCAGAATTTGCAATGGTTCAGCTTCCCACTTTAAAGTATGTTGTCTGTATATTAATTTAACCTCTGTACATTTATTTATAAATTTAATAATAATCCAAGTAAACACACACACACACACACACACAGCATTTTTTAAAAATGGAGAGGGACAGGATTCAGTTCATTCCTGTGAGTCTATTCACAAAACAACCTTATTTATTTACTCTTGCCTAATTTTAGCTTTCTGCTAATTCACTCCTTACTATAAATAATACTTCAAATTTTGTCCACTGACACTAGACTATGTACACATACACACAGTGAGGAAGTTTTCCATTTCAAGTGTGTGTTTGTATGTGTGTACACATAAAAATGAGGGGGCAGCACAGGACAGCCTCCAGTACCATCTTCAGGAATGCCATTAATTGCAGTCTGAGCTAATGTATCCAGCACAATATTATGATTTTATATACAGCTACTCATTACTAAGATATGAAGTGTGTTGAGACCTCAGAAATGGAAATAGTTTATGTCCTTACTCTTGCACTATTGGAAGAATTCAGTTACTTGTATCCAAAGTCTTCAGTTATATGCTCTTGAGAGTTGAACATGACATGACTGCATTGACTCTGTCTTTGGCTGTTGCTTTCTTTTATGGCAACTTGTGTTTCTGCCACTGTCATCTGATATGTTCTATACCATTAATTTGCAAACAAACAAGCACATGTCTTCCCTTACTTCAAATGGAACCCACTCCCAATGGATACATCTACAAAAAACTCCCATATTTACACTCAGGAAACATTGTGGAAAAAGGAGGAAAGATCGTAAGAGACAGAGGATCAGGGAATTTGCTGTGAGATTGTCTCCTAGAAATGTGAGAAGCTATACCTATAAAGTCACAACAGTGTGACTGCCTAAATGTGAGCTGAACAAGAATAACATCGAAGGACATGCTAAACTGCACAGGGAAAACCCAAGAGGACTCAACTCTACACAGAGAACTATAGGCAACTGAGGAAAGCTGGGAACAGAAGTAGTCCTCCCAGGGGGAGAGCATACCACGTGGTTGTTGAGTGCCAAATGGCCAACCCTGAAAACATACAAGTAATGTTATGTGGAGCAAACAGGTTATATTTAGGGATATATATGCATGCAATAATAATGAGTTTAAAAAGAGGCCATGAATTTCAAGAAGAGTGGAGAGAGATATGTAAGAGGACTTGGAGGAAGGAAGAAAAAGGGAGAAAATATTGTAATTTTATACTCTCAAAAATAAAAATTTTTAAAGTAAATAATAAATAAATTTGTGTAAATTTAAAGATTGAGGGCCACAATGGTTTTATGACAAGAAATAGAAGGAAGTGCTCTTTACAGTTAATTTTTCAGTGCAGGCCAAGAGCCTTCTGACATGTACTTTGAGTCACAACAGTAGAAATTAAGTAGGTATTTATCAAGGGGCTGGGAAACACTGGGAGGCCTGAGACCTCAGCAGTTAGTTGAGGAGATGGTATTGCCTTAGGTAGTACTCTGGCAGGGGGCTTAAGAGGAACTTTGTATATAACTATTACTGGTATTTTGTAAACCTAAAGTCATATGTTTTTGTCAAAGATATCTGTCCTTCAGCTGTCCACTGCTAGGTGATTCTTACATATTTTTATGATAATGTCTCATCTTTTCCAACTTTTTCAGTACCTCTTATTTGTTTTTCATTAATTATTGTGTAATTCAAATGTCTTCCAGCATAAGATCCATTTGTGGGCCCAGGACACAAATGGGCCTTCTGGATCAGTAACTAGTCTTTACCTGACCAGATTAGAAAAGAACCCCTGGCCAGTCATGCATTGTGCTTTCCTGAGTCTGCAATCAGGAATGGGGGGGGGGAGACAATAATATATTACACAAATGTTTATGGTGTGTTTTGGCTAAGCCTATAGCCTTCCTAATACTGCCTCATTTATGCTCTCATTGATTTTTCTTTTCACTGGTGTTTCTTCTGCTTTCCTTGTGTTGGCTTCTTGCTCAAGCCTATTCTTTCTACAGTCTACGCTCTGGCCTGCTGCCACCAATATGGCCTTGGTTTCTTCCAGTCCTTTAGCCATAAGAACCTTGCTCTCTTCTGATGCTGTAGGGAGTCCTTATTACTCCTGTCTACAGTGCTCACATTTCTGGAGTGTAGAAAGCACTTCAAACTTAAGCCAGTTTTTAGATAGCATCTCATGGCTGTAACTGCTTGGGCCCCTCATGATATAGGGTAATCATGACTGCCCACAAGAGTGTGAGCTTTGTGTAACCCCACAGAAGAGCATATTTACATTCAGGGTCAGAGATTCGGAGACTATTAGATATCACGTTTTTGTATTTCATATACCTGTGTCCAGAGCATCATTTGGGTTGTGCCCCCAAGAGTCTATTCTTTACTTGGTATTTGTGCAGCATCCTGCTTCCTGTGCCTCCTGCCTAGGCACCCTGCTGTCCTGCCTGCACCCCCTACACGGGTACCCTGCCCTCTTGCCTATGCTCTGGTTCTTTTCTTTGCCCCTTTTCAAAGTCAAGCTCTTGTCTTGTGATTGACTTTCATTCAAACGACACAAAACTCTTGGTTCATCATAGTGATATAAAGTAAGCAGTGCTTACGGGAGCTTAGTTAGGGGTGTGGGAAATGTGGACTGAGGAGTTAATGAGTACTGAGATCCAGTGTGGGATGACAAAAGAGTTCTGTAAATAGGAGCAGTGAGTGTTCATCATGGCAGTGAACTGTGTGTTTCAATATGTGTAGATGCTACATTGTATGTTATGTATATTTTACTATAATTTTTTTAATGTAGAAAATACTATCAGGCATAAAAGGATATGAGATTTGAAAAGTCTTAGGTGAAACTGTCATCACCTGTCTACAGCTAAAGTTCTGCCCACTGCCTGTTATGTGGAGTACTTACAACTCATGGAGGACCAGCCTCATGAGAGCATTGTGAGAACAGCTGGTACCCTCACATCTTCCTGTGAGTGTCAAGAATAGTATTGAAGTCTTAACCATTTTTTTTCCTGGTTGGTGTTCCTTAGAAAAATTGCTATATTTCTTCATCTTGTCTTGGCCATTCAATTAATAATACTGCTAGTAAAAATGAGTGATTGAAAAGATATCGCCTGCATTTCAATAGCATTAAATATGGCTAAAGGGAAATTAATTTCAAATTATATAATTTGTGGAGGAAAGGTGATAGTTAATAAATACATAGCTTTTAACTAGTTACCAGCAGTCCAAGACTGACTTTGGCACAGACAGATCAATAACTTAGGATGTGGGGTATGGAGGGCCACACTGGTAAGGGTTATACATTAGACCATGTCTGGCTGTTAACCATGCACTAGGGTTAAAACCAGATGGGGAAAGTGGGGAGGAGTGTGAAGGGAATCTCCTATACTTAGACTCTGGGAAATCTTCGAGGGTAAGTTCTTCCAAGTTTAGTCTTGACCAAAGGAGCAAGGCTATTTGAAGACATCTGCTACTCCTAAGAGCCTCTTTTGGAGATGTCATTTCTCTAGCATCTTCTGAAGAGGTCACACAGTAACTCTGGTAACATAGTGTCTTCCAGAGAGGCACTTCAGTACAGTGTGTTGTAAAGTTAGTTTAAGAAATTATGTCTTTCTCCATGGTCCATTTTCCTTCTGTTATGTGCTATATGTAGTAGTAAACACGCAGAAAAGAGTGAAATATTTTTTCATTTTCAGTCCTGAGAATGAGTAATTTTTTTTTGTTTTAAATACAACCTCATACAGCCCAGGCTTGCCATGAATTTGCTACCGAGTCTTGGCTATCCTCAGACTCTGGATCTTATTCCCTCTGCCTCCTGATTTTGGGGTTGAAGGCCCATATCACCATGCCCAACCTGAACAAGTGATCTTAATGATGGTTCTCTCTATAAGTACCCAAGCTTGCACATAGTTCTTAGAAGTTTTTTTTTCCTTAAACACATTTTTGGTAGAGTAAGAATAGATATAAGTATAAATGATATATAGCTTATGATTTTATCACTTATCAAACAAGAGTGTGTCTTATGAACTGATGCAAGCTGGATCATAGAGATATGTTAGAAATAGAAATTTTCACTCTATTTGAGAAGATGAAATCTGGAAGGCTCTTCCATCTCAATATGTTTTTGTTTTATATATTAGGAATCTCGAGATAAGCTTCCTTGATGTTATCCAGGTAGCTAGAGCTAGGGCCCAGGATAGAAAATAACCAATTCTACCATGAAATAGTCTGGGTCCTATGGAAGCTGGCAGCATGATCAAACTGGATAATTTGTGGGAAGTTGAACACAAGTACTCTCTGCAGTATTGAGGTTAGGGTTCAAGGGAACCATTGAGGGATAATGCATACTCTAGAGCCAGTAACAGAAGGGAGCTGTCACCACTTGTAGATAGAGAAGGACCTAGAAGAGGAGCTGTGGCTTGAGCATCAGGACACACATGACATGATGGCAACAAGAATGCAGCTGAGGGATTAAATGCCTTAGCTGGCCTCTGCCCCTGCCATCTAGTTTTCCATTGGAACTTCCTATTGGCTAAAAATCAATTGGAGCACAAGGCATGGGAAGCCTGGGATATAATTCATAAGGGTCAGGCTGGAGTGGCTGAAAGCAGTGAAGAGAATGGAGGTCTGTGTATTTGGGGTGGTAAAATTTTCAGTGTCTCCCATTGAAAGAGGTCAAATTCAAGTATGAGGACAGAGTTTCATAAGCAGGTATTAAAAGAGGACCTTTGACTATAAATAATGACCTGTACAAATGAGAAGTTATGTGAGTATAGGATTTTCTTTAAGTTCCTAATTTAAAAGAACACAATCTTTGGAACCAGAACTGTGAGGTGGCTAGAGCCTAAATAACCTTCAGATACTTAGACATAAAATCCATTGGCTCTTTGTCTCCAAAGTTTCCTGGGACTCACCAGGAACTGCGCTCTTTCAAGAACTATTAGGAGACTCTGAAGGAACAGCTTGTGCTTAAGTCAAGCCCGCTTAAGACAAGGCTGCACTCAATCTCCAGGTTGTTTCCTCATGACTTCCCTCCCCACAGCACTCCATTCATAACTAATAAAGCCTGTGAGTCCTCCAGCCACTCCAGCATAGGCCCAGCCAACAGAAAGCAAATACATAGTCTGCTTTCAGCCAGGCCAGTTGTGACAAGGGCAAGTCTCTGTTTTGAAGGTGATCACCCGTGTCTGAAGAAGGACCTAAAGGGAAGTCTGCTGAATTCTGGGATCTAAAGCCCAAACCAGATTCCCAATGCAGCACCATGCCCTATGCAGATGCCAGATGGAAGCAAGAGGCAGGACTGAGTCTGGATTTTCTAGTCAAGCAATCCACTTCCTTGTTGAATGGTGAAGGGCTGAGAGAAGTAATCATGTTTATCTAGGGAAACATCACTCCTCATACAAATCCATATGGGAAGAAGCAGATGTTGGTTTATGAGATGCTTTTAAATACTAGTTCAGAATGGTGCTTGTCAGCAACCTTTTGATCTTGTTTCCCAGTGTAGGTGAGAAATTTGAACAAAATTGGATCAAAGTGAGAACAGATCTGGCCTAGCAAAGAATTCTGACTGAAAAGGCTGGGAAAAGGGTCCTGTGAGAGGTGTGAATTATCGGGCCAATGCAGAAGGCCTCAGCTTCAAGGAAATGTCAGGAAACAGAATAAAAGCACTGTGGTAAGCTGTTGTGCAGGTACACAGCCAGGTGAAGAGGAATGTCTCCCTATGACAGAGGTGAGGAATGAACTGTAGACACTATAGGCAGCCTGCAGTCTCTGAGTAACAGCTGCATATCCTGTCTCTAGGTACATGCTCCCACCTCACTGTAGCCCCACAGGGCACTGGTGGGTGGGGTGGGGCTGTACTTTCTTGTGGACACACCAACGAGCGTTATTGACCTCTTCAGCCTGTCCTTTGTCACCATCTGCTCTTGTTGTGTTTCAAGATGGTCTCTCCCAGCCCTCAGGCAGATGTCTCCCTCTGGCTAAGACCATCTGCATATCAATCTTCTATAATTTTTCAGCAATTCTAGCACATCTGAATATTTCTGTTTATTCTACATGGGCCAGAATCCCAATATATACAAAACATGGGGGCTGAGCATGGTGGTGCAAATCTGTAATCCTAGCAGAGGTAGGAGGATGGATTGCAAATTTAAAACAGGCCAGACACCACCCCCCCCCCAGTGCCCATCAGTGCCTGATACATATGGGAGAACTGTCCCTGACCCCTCACCAGCTGCAACACTCTGGAGAGCAGGCCCTGCACCTCACCTAGGCAGCACAATAGAGCCAACCCTGTTGGCAGAGGTGTGGGTAAGCCAGCTCTGAGGTTGTAAGCATGGGAGAGAAAGCTGTGCTTGTTACTCATCTGTCTTGTGGTGGCATGGGTGGGAGAGAAATGACCTCCCCAACTGATGCTTGAGGCAGGTGGGAGAGCTGTTCCTGCCCCATTATCAGCTGCAGCACTCAGGAGAGTGGCCCTTATACCATGCCTGGGCAACACAGTAGAGCTGGCCCTGAAGGTGTAGGTGTGGGAGAATCAGTCCTGAGGGCATGAAAGCCAGAGAACTTGCCCTACACATGACTGCAAATGGTGAACTAGCCATAGCAATCCTGGAGAGCCTACCCTAGTGGCGAAGACAGGGGAGAGCTGGCAGACTGACTAACCCTGAAAATACCCAGGCCCAGAACCAGGGTTATATGTTGGCCCACTCCAATATCCACCCCATCTGTATCTTCTGGAGTTTAGGGGCAGGGGCAGGGGTTCAGTCCTGTGGACCCAGGGCTGCAGGATCTCCATGACATAGGGCAGCAATGAGATGTCCAGAAAGAGTCCCAGTGAGGGCTCAGTGTCTATAGTACAGCAGAGACCAGGGGCCTAGAGTGATTCTTTTCCATCAATGCCTGCATGTAAAAATACATGAAGAAAGGGTTTTACTTTGTGACTCACTGTGTCATACTGCAACTTCTGTGATGGGATTTTTCCCTTCCATTTTTCTTTTCTTTCTTGCTCTTTTCTTTTTCTCTTAAATTTTATTTTGTTTTATTTTGGGGTGAGGAGGGAGATGGGTAGGATCAGTTGGCATGATGTGAAAGACACAAAGAATAAAAAAGAATCTGGACTACATAGTTCCATGCCAGCCTGAGCTACATATCTAGACCCTGTCTCAAAAATTCAAAAGCAAAAACAAAAGAGAAATTGTAGATTCTACAAGAATTTTCTTCCAACTAAATAAGTGGTAAGATATTATAAGTAGATTTTCCTCACAATCAAATAATTTCTGGAGGGAGCAAGTACAAAGAGAATAGAAGCACAATCGCCAAACATATGTGGTTACTGAGCCTTCCTCTTATGCAGACAGTGAAGGCTTGGGTACAGCAGGCTTTGGAAGTGAGGAATTATAAACACAGGTGCTGCAGCCCAGCCATGAGTGCTTGCACCTGCAGCCCCTGTGTAGCCTCATTTGGCTGAGGCAGAGGTGGCAATGTTAGTGTGAAGAAGAGCTGGTCACACCCATGAAACAACACTTTGCAAAATAAGGTGCAAAAGAACATGTCTCCCCATGCTAATTTTAGGCCAGCTGCTTAGTTACACAGGCAGAATCTTTTGGGCAGCCTTCTAAGGAAGGAATCTGTGGACATGGTCTGGTTACAGATAGACCATGCTCTGCATTAGTAACAGAAAAAAATGTAGTTAATGCCAATTGCTAGGATCTGTATTCCAGTTCATTTTACTCATGGCCTTCTTAGAGTTAAGGCAGCTGTGTGATCTGTTTACCTGGCTCAGCACCTTAATAATGGGCCCCTGTAGGCCTGAGTTAATGCTCCTTAATCCTTGCAATTTTCACCATGAGCTACTGCTAAGAGAATCTCATGTCTGCTGTAGGAATAAAAATCAGGAATAGCCATAAATTGTAGCCTGGAGTTGGATAGCACTCTGAGTGGTGGATATAATGGGAACTATTATGGTGACTTTAGCCCTAGATAGAGGCAGTCTTGTGAGCCCAAGGTCAGTTGTCAGGCTTCACCAGAACCCTGTATACATTTGATCAGACAGTGACCTATGCATGAAGGTTTGAGTGAGAATGGCCCCTAAATGCTCATGTATTGAATGTTTAGTTCCCAGTTAGTGGAGGGTTAGAAAGGATTATGATGTATAGCCTTGTTGGAGAAGCTGTGTCAGTAGGGTAGGCTTCCAGGTTTCAAAAGGACACTCCAGGCCCAGTATTTGCACCCTGCCTCCTGCTGTGATTCCTATATAAGCTGTCAGCTACTGCCCCAGCGCCATGCCTGCCTGCCTCCACAGTCCCCACCATCATGGTCATGAATTCATCCTCTGAAACTGTGAGCAAACCTCCAATTAAATACTTTCTTCTATAAATGGCTTTGTTCATGGTATCTCTTCACAGCAATAGAACAGTCCAAGAGTATAGCTAGAGTTTTCCCGCCTGGCCCACAGTCAGGACAAATCTCTCTCACCTGCCAGTCCCATAGCCGCTCAGACCCAACCAAGTAAATACAGAGACTTATATTGCTTACAAACTGTATGGCCGTGCCAGGCTTCTTGCTAACTGTTTTTATATCTTAAATTAATCCATTTCTATAAATCTATACCTTGCCATGTGGCTCGTGGCTTACTGGCATCTTCACATGCTGCTTGTCATGGCGGCAGCTGGCAGTGTCTCCCTCCGCCTTCCTGTTCTCTCAATTCTCCTCTCTGTTAGTCCCGCCTATACTTCCTGTCCGGCTACTGGTCAATCAGTGTTTTATTTATTGACCAATCAGCAACACATTTGATATACAGACCATCCCACAGCACAAGAGTGACCTTCTGCTCTGAAGAGATCTGCACAGGCGCAGCTCGAGGTGTGGCGCTTCCCTGTCTACAGATGCCTATCTCATAGCTGAAAGGGGGAAGGACATTTCTCTGGGAGGGAAGGATGGGAAATAATGTTGTTATGAGGGAATTAATATTAGCACCTTCAAAGACTACACCTTCTGATACAATCACCATTACCATTGGAGTTAGGGTTTCAATACTTTTGTTTCTTTATTTGTTTGGAGATAGGGTCTTACATGGCCCAAGCTGGCTTGAGCTTGCTGTATAGCCAAAGATCCCTTGAACTCCTAATACTCCTGCTTCCAGCCTCCTGCCCCACCTGGGATGCCATATGAATTTTGAGGAGACAAAACTATTTGGTCTGTGCTATTACATTCCTAGTCTTCTGTAATCCATATTCTTTTCACTTGCAAAACACATTCATTACATTTCGAAATCCCCCAGGGTTTAACCTCTTTGAGCATTAGTTCTAAAGTTAAAATGAAGAATCTCATCTAAATGTCATTTAATCAGAGATAAGTAGAACTCAAGGTGTTACTTACTCTGAGGCACACTGCCTTGCTGTTGTGAACTAATGAAATCAACAATATAAGATTTCCAAATTTTAGTGGTAGAATTAGATAGGCTAGGATAGCACAGCAGAGCACAGCACAGCCTAGAGTAGCATAGAGATGTCCATTCCCAAAGGAGGAGACAGAGAAGAAAGGGGTATCAGATCCCAGCTAAGCCCAAACAAGGCAAACTCTATGAGATCTTAAGATTCACAAAGAATCCAGTTTGGTTAAATGTTTTTTCTTCCAGACATTCTGTGCTAAGCTCTGATATTTTGGAAGCACTAGGGTATTGGTATCTCCTGGACACACTCCTAGTTCTGCCAAGGATGCCTTGCATTCCCAGGGTTCTTCAGCTCCCCCACACCCATGTCTCTCTCGGTGGGGGGCCATCTGACCAACTAATGAAAGATTATGACCCCAATTTCTCAAATCTAAGCTTCATCCCTATTGGCTATCATTCACACTAGGTGTTACGCACACTACCAGAGGAGAAGTTATCACCCATCTCACCCATCTGTGCACCCTATGATCTACAGTAACTATCTGCCAGGTAGTCACCGTGTACAAGAGTGACACAAATGTTAAGGGAACAGCCAATCACATTTTTGTTTGATTTAAGATCATCCCTCTCCGTAAGATGGAATCTCTGCTTGACACTGTGAATGAGCCTAAGAACCTGTAGCTAAATATGTCATTGATTCTAGGAGAAAAACCTGCTACTCTTATTCACTAAGTAGATATAAAATGACCCCTAATGACTTGCATCTCTCAATCCTCATCAAAGAAACAACTTCCAACGGTATGTGGTAATTAACACAGATACCTAAAACTAGTCAGTATGCAAAGAATAAGAGATATTGGAATGCTCATTCTAAAATAAGATATCTGTACCATTTACCCTCAAGTCTTAGGTATATATGCAGAAGAGGGGATGAAAATGTTAAGAGCCTTAGGTGGTGGATGACTTAAAGAAACAGTGTTCCCCAGACATAACAGGGCAGCACAATGCACATGGGAACTCATAGTGATTGGGATAGTAGTCCCAAGGCCTGCCCAAGTTCAAGCCATATAAAATCCCAGCATGGAAGAAGATAGTTGGGCATGAAGTCTCACCCCTAGCTGGGGAGATACTGATATTTTATTGATGTTAATAGAAGGCAATATGGATTTCTTCAATGGAGTGATACCCATTATATCAACCACGCTCCAAAGTAGACCCCACTCATAGTGGGAGTTGTCCAGCAGAAACTGGACTCCATAGATTTACAAAAAGAAAGTGGTGAGAATGAGAAAGATGGAGTTGGGTGGGTAAGGAGAGGAGGAGTTGGGGGCAGAGGATGAATATAATTAAAATACAGTATATGGAATTCTCAAAGAATAAAAAAAAGCATTATTTTAAACAAGAAGTTTCCAGATCTTTAATCTCTAGCTTCTCTTTGCTTAATAAATTTGTCTTCCGGTGATTTCTGTCATCTCTAAATTTTCTGTTAGCCTTTTACAAGGAGAATCCATACCTTCAACACATTACATAGAAATATTTGGAGATAAATGTCTCATTTTTTTTGTTTGCACATTTCGTCTTCCACAAAACCACTGTACACGAGCACAGTTCACCCTGGTTCTTTACACCGTGCAGCAAGGACCATCTAACTCATTCCTCCTTACCATTAGAGACATCAAGATAACAGTCTTTCCTCCATGTGTCTGCCAACAATCTGTCCATGGTCACCTGGGACCTTGAACAGCTCTCTTCTTTCTCAGTTCTCATCAGAATCACCCTAACAGTCCATTCATAGATCTTTCCAAGCACCATGTCAGAACTCTCCGGTATCTACCTGTCCACAGTTCAAGTGCTGCTTCCCCAGCCTTCCTACTTCCAGATACCAACTTCAGTCTTAGTCATCTGAATCTCAGGATTGGTTCCATGCCCAACTTCTAGCATCTAGGAGTGCCCTGAATTGGGAATAGTAATACCCAAAATAGTAATAATAAGAATTCTCCTGGATAGTAGTTTCTTAAGGGCAAGGACTAATTTTATTTATTTATTTATTTATTTATTTATTTATTTATTTATCTATCTATCTATTTATTTATTTTTGTTTTTTCGAGACAGGGTTTCTCTGTGTAGCTTTGCGCCTTTCCTGGAACTCGCTTTGTAGACCCGGCTGGCCTCGAACTCACAGAAATCTGCCTGCCCTTGCCTCCCGAGTGCTGGGATTAAAGGCGTGTGCCACCATTGCCCGGCCCTAATTTTATTTTTAACTTCCAGTTTAGTTCTTAGTTGTGTGAGGGAATCGCCTTCTCTTATCAGCAATTAAATCCAGTAGGCACTGATAAGGCTCTCAGTGTATGTTCATAGCTGGACCACCTTATAAAGTCCCTATTTTTTAACTGCAGTGATCACTTATGGGTGGCAATAATAAATCTGAACATGGAGCACCCTGAACCTGAGATACATCATAAAAAACAATAATTTATACTTATTTAGCACCAGTTACTTTAATTTTTAAAAAAGAATTTTGGCATGTGTTATGTGCTGTGTTTATGTATGATGTATTCATGTGTATTGGGGTATGTGTATACATAGAAGCTAGAGCAGGGTGTCTGGTGTCTATCTTTTATCACCCTCTGCCTTATTCCTTTAAGACAGGGTCTCTCACTGGCCTGGAAGTTTACTGTTTTGGTGAGGCTGGCTGGCCATTGAGCTACCAGGATCCACCTTTCTCTGTTTTCCTGATACTGAGGTTCTGTAATCTCATGTGTAATCATATCCATCATTTTTTACATGGATATTGGAGATTTTTAACTCAGGTCCCATTGCTTACACAGCAAGTACTCTTATCCCCACTACTCCATTACCCTATCCTTAGCACCAGGAATTTTCTGAGTAGTCATTACAGATAACTCCAAATGTAGAGACTAACAAGATTACTATGACAAATGAAGATATAGAGAAATTAACCTAAGGTTATACAATCAGTATTGAGATGAAAATCATTTTTGCTGTTGTTACTTTGAGTCCAGGTCTTGTGTAGCCCAGACTGACTTTGAATTTGCTGTGTAGTGGAAGATGGCCTTGAACTTATAATTCCCCTGATTCTGCCTCCCAAATGCTGATATTACAGGAGTGTGTCACCACACCCACTTTAGAGACATAGAATGTGGCTGTGACTTGCAGCTCTACTCATAACTGCTGTGCTGTGGTACCTACAATTTAATTACATAGCAATCTCTTTGCATGATTGCATTTCCTAGACAAGCTCAATCATTTTAACATCAAAGCATTCAATTTTAACCTGGAATCTATGACATGTGTCTTCTCCAGTATGTTATTCAGAAAATGCCCTGGAGCCTCCTGAAGTGTGGAGCTGAGTTTCCCTGCACTGGTGATTTCCAGAGGGATGGGATGTTTGAATGCAATATTTGTCTTCCTTCTTCCCTTGTCCTTTTCCTCCTCTTCACTTGTGTTGGAATAGACTGCTTTGAGAACAGTTTTAGGTTCACAGTAATGTTATCTCTTTAAACTGTAACTGTAAAAGAGTCTATTGTATAAACTTACATATATAATGAAGTGTTAAATGTAGTCACATGAAAGGAATGTTGATAAATGAATTCTCACATTAAAAATTCCGGGATGATGCTAAAGATTCATTCTAATACAGAATGTCTTTCTTGGTTCTGTTCTCTGAATCTCTGAACATCACATCAACAGAGCTGTCTGGTCTTGCCTATTTCCTCTATCTAATTACATTACCACTTTCCCTGCAAGGCACCATGTGATGTCCTCAAATTCTCCATGGCCTAATTTCTTAACAGAATTTCCTGGTGTTATTTGTATTAGGTCCCAAAGACATAATTGTTTTAGGGTGGGGAAAGCATTTTGTGTTCTGAAAATGAGCGCACGAGTGCGCGCACACACACACACATACACACACACACACACACATACACACACACACACACACATACACACACACACTCACTCTGGGATTAACTTGTAGGGATTAATCATTCATTGTGATCCATAAACCATATGTATCAGATTCATCTGAGATTTGAGATCCTTGTTAAAATTGGAGATTCTGAGCCAGGTGGTGGCACACATATTTAATTCCAGCACTCAGGAAGGAGAGGCAGAGGCAGGCAGATCTCTGAGTTCAAGGTCAGCTTGGTCTACAGAGTGAGTTCCAGGACAGCCAAGGCTATACAAAGAAACTATGTTTGGAAAACAAATGGAGATTCTGGACCTCATCAAAGACCTATTAAATATGAATCCCTAAGGTTGAAGTCACAGATCAACATTTTCTTCCATCGAAGCACTTTTACATTTTTATGTTACTTTAGGAATTTTTCGAACATTCAAAAGTAGAGAGAATAATACTATGAAGTCCACATGTCAAAACTCACTTATCAAACCCTAGCCAGTGTTTGTTGCTCTGTAATTTGAAGCCAATTCCAGGCTTTGTATTACCTAGAATGGTTCCACATGTGCCTCTGACACATAACATAATACAGTGATCATCCTTAAGTGTTTTTAATAACATCCAGTGTTATTAGATTTCCAGTTCACATGCTCCTTGTTTCCCACATTTGCTAACTAGGTAGTGTACTATATGTTCAATCAGGTCTCTGCTGCAGGTAGAACTGGCTGTTCCCTCGACTGTTACCCAGTTTCTGTGCTGTGGTTTTCTTCCACAGGTCTTCTGAGTTGAATAAAATTTTCTCTGTATATATGTTTCATTTTCATTTCCTACAGTCATCCATAAGGGGCTTCCACATGAACACATGGAAGTAGCTCTTCAGACACCATGCAGTTCTAAAAATGTCTCTTGAAACCCTACACATTTAATCAATAGCATATTTGGGTAGAAAATTTTAAGTTGAACATAGTTTTATTTTTCTTTCAGATATTTGTATGCATTGTATATAGTTTCTGGTAAATTGGATTATTGTTCCAGTTTCCTAGTGTTTTAATGTACGTGTGTGTGTGTGTGTGTGTGTGTGTGTGTGTGTGTGTGTGTGTAACATCAATCTTGATGTTGTTTTTCTTCTGCTGTCACTCTCCACCTTATGTTTTTATACAGAGTCTCTCCTGACCCGGAGTTCACCAATTCCACCAGGGTCACTGGCCAGTGAGCTCTAGGTATCTGCCTTCACGCCGTCTCCTCAGTGCTAGGGTTACCGATATGCATGACCACATCTGGCTTTTCCATGTATGCTGGGGATCTGAACTCAGGTCCTTGTGTTTTCATAGCAGGCAGTTTACTCACTAAGTCATCTCCTCAGCTTCTGTGTCTTATTATATTTATCTCAACCCTATGGCTTTCTCTAATCTTTATTAAATTTCACAATAAAAACATCAAAGATCATAGTGTTGTGTTCTGGATGCTGGGTGGATCTCTACCTACTTGTCCTTCGGGTTTTAGGGAACTTAAAACATTTTCTCCCTTTGATTTTTGCCTCCATTTTCTGTGTCTTAGTCTTTCACTAATTTTAAATATTAGCTCTGTGAGGGGTAAACACTATCTAGCATAGCTTGTATTTCTGAGTTGGGGGTTTTGTTCTTGCTGGGTTAAGTTTACCTTCAATCAAGTTCCTTAGCTGGAGTGTTGCTACATTGCTCTGCTATTTGAGGCATTGTCTTATTTTATTCCTGGTCACATGGGCTCTCCAGGGTCCTCTTTGATGGTTACTACTGCATCTATGCTTTTTAATCTGCACTGTTATTCATAAGTCTCAGTACAGAAATGAAGTGTCTCTTGCTCTAATTTGGTTCATACCATTGGCCATTTGTTCTGAGGCCTCAGCTTGGCTGGTGTTCTTTGAGTTGCCCATCTTCCTGGTTTGTTCTTTTCTTTGTTCCTTCTGGCCTGTGGTGGTTGGAAATGAGAATGGCCCCCATAGGCTCTTATGTTTGAATACTTGGTTCTCCATTGGTGGAACCATTTGGGAAGGATTAGGAGGCATAGCCTTATTGGAGAAGGTGTGTCACTGAGGGGCAGGCTTTGGGTTTCTAAAGACTTATGCCATTCTATTGGTGAAATTATTTAGGCCACTCCACGTAGTTAAAAGGAGATTTATTTAATGGCGTAACTTACAAATTAAGGGATAGGTAGGTCGCGGGGTCTGGGGAAGGTGTATCACAGTCCAGCGGTGTTCTCTGGAGCTCTCCTCTGTCTACCTCCACCATCCAGCGTCCTGGAACCAAGAGAGCATTCGCCAATCCGGATCTCGGGTCCCCAGGCGCCTCCCTTGGCCCCGCCTTGTAGGCGTGACAGTTGCCGAAGTCTCAATGGGGGTTGGAACTTCCAGAACAAAGCTGGAATAGCTACCCACTACATCTCCCCCTTTTTGTCTAAATAAGAAAGTTTTAACCTAATACAAGACTATATACAAAGGAATGGTTATCAAATATTGTCCAGGAATAATGAGGGATAATGACCTAGATAAGATGGAACTACAACCAATGCAAACAATATCAAGCAAGAAACATATATTAAAATCCAGAGAAGTATAGAGCATAGATAAATGGCATGTTACAAAGATCATTCCAAAAGGTGTCCTACCCTAAAGAACCTGAATCTAATACTTAATATGTTCTATCTGAGAAAAATTCTCCAGCTACACCATTCCCAGTGTCTCTCTTAGCCCCCTGCTTTGGGATCAAGATGTAAGCTCTCAGCTGCTCCTTTGCATCATGTATCTAATCCTTCAAAACCATAAGCCAAATTAAATGTGTTCTTTTACAAGTTTCCTTGGTCACAGCAATAGAAAAGTAAGTAAGATAATGTCTGGTGTTCCTCATTCCATACATAACCACTGGATGAACAAGCTCTTTTTTTCATTGGCCAACAGTACTTGCCACTTAAAAAATTTTGCAGCCATCCTTTAGAATTGCACTTATATAGCTGGAATGCTGTGCCACAATATTGTCTCTGGTGTGCAGGAACATACCATTAGGTTACATTAAGTGCAGTGGTTAAGACCTAGTTGCAGCTGATAACTTCTTCCTATCTCCACCCTTGAGTAAGTGTCACCTTTGCATCTCTTGCTACACTTTCATGCACAGCCACCTGCCTGTATCACTGCCAGCCTTCAGGGAACTCTAGCGTTTGCCTCTTCCAAGCCCCAAATCGCCATCTAATTTTTTTGACCCATGTCTAAAGGGCTGATGTGGTGATATTGTGTTCCCCAAAATATTGTGCACCCTAATAAACTTATCTGGGGTCAGAGAAAAGAACAGCCACTAGATATAGAGGCCAGAAAATGATGGCACACACACCTTTGGTCCTAGCATTCCACAGGCAGAGATCTGTCTGGATCTCTGTGAGTTCAAAGCCACACTGGAAACAGCTAGGCGTGGTAACAAGAGCTTTTAATCCCAGGAAGTGATGGCAGAAAGCAGAAAGGTATATAAGGCGTGAAAACCAGGAACTAGAGCTGGCTAAGCTTTTAGGCTTCTGAGCAACAGTTCAGCTGAGGTTCTCTGGATGAGGACTGAGAGGCTTCCAGTCTGAGGAAACAGGATCAGCTGAGAAACTGGCGAGGTGAGGTGGCTGTGGCTTGTTCTGCTTCTCTGATCTTTCAGCATTTACCCTAGTATCTGGCCTTGCGTTTGTTTTTATTAGTAAAATATGGTAAGATTCCTGCTACAGGCTGATTACACTGTTCTTATTCTTTAGAAAATGTACCTCAGTATATTTTATCATTATTCCTTTCCATCTTTAAACATGGCATAAATGCCAATGAGCATGAGTAATGAATGTATATGTCATTTAAAACTTACAAAGCAATGACCACATACATACCAAAAAACATTAAGAAATAAATTATCTCTTTAAAAGTATTCTGTGATTCTAGGCTGACTTCCCATCCCCATCCCCCTTTGATGAAGTCAAATTATAAGGAGATAGGAGTAGACTTAGTGATTCGTCGTTCCTGTTGTACAAACACAGTGTCCAGAGGACACGTGAGCTACAGGAAACAGACACTCAGATGATCACACTGGAGGCTGGTGAGGGCACACAGGCTACCATTGCTTTCTGGCATTCTGAAGCACTGCTAATTCATCTGGTGTCTTTGTGTAAATAGGAAATTTTTACTCTTGCTGTCTGCTGTAACCGTGTGCTCAAAAAACAAACAAACAAACAAACAAACAAACAAACTATAAGACTGTGAATCCATAAGATTCTAGCAACCTCAGAGTTTACAGACTACAGCCTACCCACCCTTCCATCATTCAAGTTCAGCACAGGTGGCTTCAGAGCTCCTCAGATGGGCTGGGTTGTTACCAAATGCCATACTCATGCCAGGAATTCTTTGAAATGCTTCACATCCGGTGTTTAGGTAGAGAAGCTCTCTCCTTTCATGCTCCTTGCCCCACGACTGGACTGAAGAGCAAGCTGGATTTTGGAAACATAGCCTAGAAGTCATTTAGCAAGCTGAAAGTGTTATGAACTGGGTCAGAGGCCTGATGACTACTAATAAGAGTGGGTCAGGCTTCATGTTATCTGACGTGTTGAGTATGCCCAGTGGAACCCTGAGAGGTAGTGTACTGAGCCAAATGAGCTGAGGGCTCATGTGGGACTTATTTATTTATTTATTATTTTTAGATAGTATCTCATTATGTATCCTTGGCTGCCCTGAAACCTGCCATGTAGCAGGCTAGTCTGTAACTATGATGTTTCTCTTGCTTCTGCCTCCTGAGTGCAGAAAGTAGATACATAAATCTCCATACCTGGCCTGTCATGTTGAATTCATTTTTTAAACATTCTCTCTCTCTCTTTCTCCCTCCCTCCCTCTCTCCCTCTGTGTGTGTGTATGTGTGTGTGTGTATGAGTATATGCATTTATATGTGCACCTGCTCATGTGTATAGAGACCATAAGGTGTCATGTCTTCTCTCCTGTTGCTTGCTGTCTGTTCCTTTGCGGTAGTGTCTCCTCAAACCTGGGCATCATGTTTTCTCAGCAAACAAGGAAGCCCCAGTGATGCTCCTGTTTGTACCCCCTCAGAGCTGGATCAGAGGTGTGTGTAGAATTTTATGTTTGTATAGGATTTTATGTTTTGTGTTTTTATGTTTAAATTTCATGTTTGTATGCTTATGTATAGGATTTTTATGTTTTTGTTGAGGTCCAAAATTTTGCCCTCATGATTCCACAATAAGCATTCTTCATTGTTGGGCCATTTCTCCAGCACCACATTAAATTCTTAAGTCCAGATAACATATGTGTTAGTTTACCCGGGACAATTCAGGGTTAACAATCTTATCCCCATTTAGTTATTATAATATTACCCTTTGTTTTTCTTTAAAGCATCCCAGCTTTGGACAGTAATTTATATGGTCATATATATTAGCCAACTTTTTTGCCATGACAACAAATCCTTTTAAAATCGTAGAGACTCAAAACGCCAACTCTTTAGGTTTTACTCATGCATCTGTGCCTCACTTGCAACTGGGCCACAGGCTGTGAGTCAGGTTAGATCTATTCCTCATTCTAGACTTGGAGCTTGTGCCATAAATCATTTTTTAGGGTGCAAAGGCTTGACGATCAGCCCTGACATAAGGGTTCTTACTCTCATGCACTAAGTCAGAGCTCAAAAGCACCTCCCGTCGGAGGCTGATGATGTATATTGTCTCATCCTCCACTGGCAGAACAAGTCAGTGTCCCAGACCAACACAGAGAATTCCGATTTAAACTAGATCCATGGGGGAGAGTATGACATGGGAGAGTGATCAGTAGATAACACACAGTGACCACCTCACAGTCCTAACCCCACTGTCTCCTACAGTCCCCCTCCTCCATCCTTTGCAGCTGCTCTCCTTACAGTGTTTTTCAAAACAAAACTGCAGTAGCTAAAGAAGGAATTTTGCCTGCATCTTGAGTACAGAAGGTATCAAGGGATTCTACTACTATGTGTAGCCTGGTTTGTGCTCAGATTCTACTATGGGGGCCTGGGGGGGTGGGGCTTGATGTCTGGGATGCCAGTTAATGTGACTCCAGCTAGCTGTTGTTGAGGTCTGTACCAATAGAGGCTTCACTTAACTATGTGAGATGTCACAGCCAAGTGGAGGAGCCGGAGGGTCATACCTTGTTCTTCGCTGCCCAACCGTGTCACAGATCTATGAAGCAAGATGACTAATGCCTTTACTTTGCTTCCATCAACTGTACAGCCTACTCCTCCCACCTCTCTACCTGGAAATCTTTTTTTTTTTCTGTGTGTGAGATAAGGTTTTTGGCATAACAAACTGTCCTTGACCTCACTATTAGACCAGGGATGCCATTGAAATCTTGGTCCTCCTGCCTCTCCTTCCCAGTTCTGGCATTACAGGCATGTGCCATTGTGCTTGATCTAGTGCTGGACCACCTGCATACTGGGCAAGCATCCTGCCATCTAAGCCACTTCCCCAGCCCTGTGCCTGGGATTTTTCGTTTTTGATTTGATTAATGTCCCCTTACTGGTTATTCTTATGTGTTTGGTATTGATTGGCTTTTCTACAACAACTCCAGAAATTCCATCAAGTTACTCAGTGGTGATGATATTCCTTGTAGGAAATTGCTCATCTTGCTTCAGTGAGATTTTGAGCTCAATTGATACACTGGAACAGGAATCCTAGTGTTGCAAGCAGTAGTAAAATAGTGTTTTTACCACAACAAAGATTGGCTGGGTTGAATGAGGGTATCCATTTGTTCCATCAACAACCTGGTAGCTGCTTCCTTTCAAGAGCAATTTTCATGACAAAACGATTATCATTTCATAAGAACAATCAAAGTCAGGGTAAAAAAATACGGTTGGTAGTTGATCAGTTTTATTTAGTGGTAAGTGGTGTAGGTCCTATGTGATTTAGCAGGAATATAACTGTCACAAATCATAGAATACTTATGCATATTAATTTTTTTAAATTTCTCTAGAATATGAACATATAAGGTTTGTCATCCCGCTGTATCTCCAAAACTTAGCTTACTGTCTATCACATAATAGACATTCAGAATACTCTAGGAAGAGCAGTACAGGTTTTAAAAAATAACTAGTAGAGGCAAAACCTGGGGAGAGTTTGGGGATCTGAGTTACAGGATGGACATGTAGGAACATCCTTTAAAGTAGTGGTGTCAGAGATGAGATCAGATTCATGCTTCAGTCTCTCCAACCCTGTCTTGAGATAGGAACCTGGGAGAGACTAGATTCTGCCTTGAAAAGTATGAGTATAGCTGTAGAGTACTGTGTGGCCATGAGACTATGGTCCACACACAGTCACCATCATTCCCGGCTGTATCCCCTTGCCCTTACCTCATCGTGACATGCCTGCAGACCTCCACTGTGGCTTTGGTACTCGCTTCCATGTGGGATATTTTTCTGGCCATTGAAGCTCATTCTTCCTCCTAGTGTTGGTATGAAATGTTCTTTAGAGCTGCCCTCAAGTAAGTGATTGAAAGGAGTGGGTGGAGGGGCCCTGGACCTTCTCTTCTTGGGTGGGATAGCCCGGAGGTGCATGGAACTCCTCTGACAGTTTAACCTGTAGCCTTCACTTTGATAACTGGCTTGATGATGCACAACATACTACTTCTCAAACTTTGCCTGTCTGTGGGTTTGTTTGTTTTTTTGTTTTTTTTTTTTAATCTTCTAAGAAAACCTCTTGCTCTTGAATAGATGACCCAGGATTTATTACTGGGGAAACTCAAGCTGTGGTGGTCTGGGTTCTCAAAACCTAAGTGGTAGGTATTCTTGATGCTACAAACTACAGTAAACATGTGAGCTCAGACTGTTAAAAACTTAATAGAAGGAAAAATGTAGTTTAATTCCTAAATTGTATGGCTCTTTGAGATGACAGGGTAATTTTAAAAGACAGCTACAAGTTCCGTGCTCAGAAAGCTTTAATGATAGGTATTTCCTGTAGAATAGTCTCATTCAACTTGCAGGGGCACTCAGAGTCTCCTTAAATACGTAGTGTTCTGTTGTTTCTAAACACAACTTGCATGCAATGTTATCTTCTTTCTCCCTTTGCTCTTGGAGCCTCTGGTTTGTGTCTGAATCCTCATTGTCAGGTAATACTTCAGCATCTCCCAGCCTGGCCTTCAGAGTTGGGCCCTTTAGAATGAGTGGATGAGATGGTCCTTTTGCCTGGACTGTGCAGTGGGTGGCATGAGAGACATCATTGCACTGACTTTTCCTTTTTCTTCTTTGCAGATATCTCTGTGAGCCTGCTAACCCTTGTGGTTACCGCCTGTGGTCTTGCCCTCTTTGGTGTCTCTCTCTTCGTGTCTTGGAAACTGTGCTGGGTTCCATGGCGAGAGCGAGGCCTGTTCTCTGGTAGCAAAGACAACAACCAAGAGCCTCTTAACTACACAGACACAGAGACCAATGAGCAGGAGAACAGTGAGGACTTCCTAGACCCACCCACACCCTGTCCTGACTCTTCCATGAAGATCAGCCACACTTCCCCCGACCTTCCCCTTTCCACCCAGCCAGGTGGCCAAGAGAACTGTGCCCATGCCGTCCGTGTGCAGCGACAAGTCACAGAGCCAACGCCATCAGCTCGGTCAGTAATGCCCCTTCCCTTATGAATGCAAGGCAAAGACCACCCTATCTCCCTTTCTTGCTCGTGATGGTACTGACTAGTGGAGGATCAAGTAATCATCTAGATGTCCTCTCAATCCCAGAAACATGAAAATGGTAAAACTCTGTGGTTCTTTGCTGGACTTAGTTACAGAGCTCTGCTTAGTTTCCCTAGAATCCATAAAAATAATGTTTAACATTGTTCCTTCATCATATATTTGTTATTTTTGTATAGTTTACAGTTCTGAAATGTCTACTATTATTTTATTTTTTTAGTAAGAGAAATTTAGAATTAAGGAGGATGTATATTAATATGTACCCAGGTCAGGATTTGGACAGCAGAATCTGAGTTCTTACGTACTTTTCTTATGATGTCCTCCTAAAACCATAAAATTGACTTATTGTGCTTCTGACCTATCCTAGTATTCACAAATAGGCTTACTTCAGATGCCACACTATAACCGGAAGTCTTTGTTCACCCCCAGACTTTGTAACAATTGCAGACTTCTAGGAGCAGGGTCTCTATTGCCTACATATTGTGTGTTCTTAAGCAGTGGACCAATAAGGGTATACTGATTAAAAATCTGTGGGCTCTGGGATGTAAAGAACTGCTTTATTTACATGTGTGTCATACATGGCATTGAAATAATTATATAACCTCCATATGTGTCCATTTCGGATAATAGAAGGATAGTAGAAGTACCAACTTAGGACTTGTTTTGAGAATAAAATGGTAACACACACTTGCACAGATTTGCACTGGTAGCACTGCCATTTTGCCTTCCACGTCTCTGTTTTCACACAACTATCACTGAAGCATAACACCCCCAAGATGCTGAAGTTGAGGCGCTCCTCTCCCAAAATGCCAAGGTTGTGCAAACGTAACCAGTTCTAATCACTGGATATAAAACCTAATTTGTGATAAGAGATTTTAAGAAAGAAGACTTGGGAATCAGCCTTTTTTAAAAATTAAAATGTTTGCTTGAGTGAAAGTCAGAGGAATAACATATGCAATTATTTTTTTGAAATATGAACATAGTTTGGGATGTTTTTAAAAAAGCTTTCTGTTCTCTAGAAAAGGGAATGATAATGAAGTTTATCCTAGAGAGTGCACTCATTCACATTAAGTGTGATAGAATATGACAGTTTATATAGTTTGATTTTTTTCCAGAAACTTATTTTAGCATTATTTCCAGTTCTGTATCAAAAACCAAAACTTAAAATAGTCCTCCTTAAGGAAGTTGCTCTGTTTGCCTTCTGATTTGCAAGAAACCCTCAGAATTTATCGCAAGGATTTCTTTTCAAATAACTAGAGTTGATATCACCATAGAGTTCACACAGTGGGACAGACTTACATAATGAGGCCCTTTTAGTGTCCCCAAGACCTAGAGCTTTCCATGTGGGTCACTACTCATTCAGTTGCTCCTGTCTGAGTTCCCTCAGATACAGAGTGAAAAAAATGTTTCTAATAGATGTGGTCTGTGCATCCTGCCCTATAACTAACAAACTGCTATCAATGGTATCTCTATAATTATCACAGTGTTTATCATAAAAATATTTAGATAGGCTATATAAAGAAATGTGTTTAAAAGACAAAACCAGTTTTTAGCATCACCCATAGGTTTGTGGAAATTCAGTAAAAGAAATTAAAAAAGAAGAAGAAAGGACTAATCCCTGTAGAGTGCATTTTATATTCAGATTATTGTAGGTTTGGAAATATGCAGTTAAATTATCTTTCAAACAGTGAAAATTGGGTTCAGTAACAGCTGAACTGCCATTAGCAATCTAAATGCTTTTCAGCTGCATTTGACCTAGTATTTACAATTTGCATTGCTCCGCATTTAAAAAATTCATGCCTAAGTTACTACTGACCTAGTTCCTTGTGTTCTTCCTGAAAATGCATCTTTGTCTAGCAGTGTATCATACACTGATTCTCAAATTCATCAGCAATTGTTTTGTAAGAATGTGGTACACACATGCACACACAAATGAGAGAGAGAGAGAGAGAGAGAGAGAGAGAGAGAGAGAGAGAGAGAGAGAGAGAGAGACAGAAAGAGAAAGTTAGTTGTGGGAGCTTTCCTTGGAGAGTTGTAAACCAACTCTCTCATTCACCACCACCACCAAACCAAGGTTTAATTCCATCAGTGTCTAACTTGAGGAACCAGTGAGTTTATTGGGTTACTTACAGGAGTGTGGGTGACCCCAAAGCGGCCACACCAGCAGAAAGTCTCACTCTAGTATGGACAATGACTTCCCATAACTACATGGAGGGAGCTTCTCACCACCATTGCCTCAGTTAACCTGCCACAGACTATATTCTCTAATACTTCCTAGGACCATGAGGCCACATGGAATTAGGTTAGAATTGTGTACAAATGGCCAGAAGTTGGAGAGGGAGGGGCAGGAATCTCAGGTAAGGGTCCAGTGACCCTCTTTGTCTTCCTATGAGAGAATCACAGTAGTTAACAAGCTAGATTTCAGGGGTCTTTTGCAAGTAGTCACATCTACTCTGCTGAAGATGATGTCTGTATATGCTTGAAGGAATGACTCTACAATACACGCACAAAATTTTTACTGACAAGATGGAAAAATGAATGAAATTTCCTTTCTTCATTCAAAAGGTTGGTATTTTCTTATGGCTCTAAGAACCAAATGTAGGCACTTGGAAATGCTAGACATTGCCTTATCACTGAACTACATACGCAGCCTTCTAAACCATTTGTAACATTCTGTTTAAGTACCATGGTTGTGGGGATAGGGTTAGGCTCTGCTAAGATGGTCCAGAACCTTCTTCCCTTCGTGTTTTTATCCCTTCTGCCTTCATGTCCCTTATATCCTTTGCTTTTTCACTGTCTTGCTTTTTCTATCCTGCCACTATTCCCTCTGGTCCCATGGTTTCTAGGGTTGCTCCTAGGCCCAGTGCACACAGTGTTCAGGGTACACTCCTTGTCACCATGGTTGGCAGAGCTTCTGCTATAGTATTTCCTGAGGAAATCACTTTACCTGGCCTCTTACCATGGGAATGTTGTGCTCACCTCATTGCCATGGGAATGTCCTAAAGATGAGCTATGCTTTGTCTTCTAAGAATGTCAGCTGGGCGGCCATGGCACATCCCTTTAATCCCAGCACTCAGGAGGCAGACAGAGGCAGGTGGATTTCTATGAGTTTGAGGCCACCCTGGTCTACAGTGAGATCCAGGACAGGAAGGGGTACATAACACAGTGAAATGCTGTCTCAAGAATTTTCATACACACACACACACACACACACACACACACACACACACACACACACAAACAGCCTCCTGTCAGCATGGCTTTCTGTTGTTTTCCCAAGGCCAAACATGTTAAAAATCTGCGTCTGGTTAATTCAGTTACTGCTGCAACAACCCAGAATTCCTGTTAGTTTTTTTCATCTGGTGAGACCTTCTTTGAAGTATTGACCTAATATTTTGGGAATGTGGGTATTTTACTTTTCTCAGAATTTTCACTATTTCTGAACTTTGTTGCCCCCAAAGGTAGTTCTGAGGTTCAGTTTGCCTCCCTCTTTTCTCCCTTTGGCCCCTGAAGCCTGTGGGGAAAGTAGATCGGGTTTCATCTCTTGAGATGAGGTCATAGAGATGAAGGAGCATAGAAGAGTGTGTACTTGTCCATGGTAGCTCAGGAAACCCAGAAATGGGTCCTAAGCATTGGATGCTAGACTTTAGTAAAAGGCTTTGGAGAAAGCTACTGGGGCTACTGAGCTGAACATCCTTCGGAGTTGTTTTCCTAGTGAAGTCTCCAGTATTGTTTTGGAAGAGAATACAGTTGGGGCAAAGCCAGCTCAACTTTCATCTCTTCCATAAAACCTTCCCGAGCCAGAGTCTTCTTATTCTTTCTCTGTTCCCAGATTCTCTAACCTGTAGTCATGACTTACGCCCACCTGTTGTACTTCAGAACTCCTGGAGAACTGAGCCTTCACCTGCCGGGCCACTTATCACCCTCAGGACCTGAACTAGACCATTTTGTTTGTTTGTTTGTTTGTTTCTCTGTCCATTGTCTCTTCCACATTCTCATCTGTTAAATTGCAGTAAGATCTCCTTCAGATCTAATGAAAATGGTTGGCACTGTGGTGATACTTGAGGGACTGACCTTAGAGCTGGAACTAGTTAGTTTCCATTAAAGGAAAGGGGAGGAAGCAAAGTCCCTTTGCCCTGGAGCTTCTTACCCCTCCCGCCCTGTGGCTGGGGCTCAGCCCAAGGCTCTGTGTGTTTGCTCATGTATTACAGGAAAACTGCTGTACAAACTATGTTAAGTATCTTTAAATCCAGACTTCTTCCAGGTCCAGCTAAGGTCTGGGATAGCCAAGAACAGTCGTTAAGTTCTTTTCCTTGCCTCTTCCATGAAAAGCAGCATCTTCTGGCCCTGAGAGAACCAGAGCTGGAGAAAGCCGAAAGCCACAATCCTGGCAGCCAGCTTCTCAGGGCCAGGGTTAGGGTGTGGCTTATTTACAAAGGAGGCTGTCTCTCAATTCTGGGACCCATCATCCTTGGAACTTACCTTTTCCTCCCTGTTTGTGTTTGTGTTTGTGTTTGTGTTTGTGCCTGTGCGTGTGTGTGCGCGTGCGCGTGCGTGCGTGCGTGCGTGTTTCATTTTTTAAGATTATTTTTATTTTATGTGTATGAGTATTTGCCTATGTGTATGTATGTTCACTACACATGTGTATGGTACTGACAATCACCAGAAGAGCCTCTAGAACTGGAGTTACGGATGGTTGTGAGTCACAACCTGGGATCTAGGACCTGTACTGGATCCTCTTCAAGAGCAGCAAGTGCTTTTAACCTCTGAGCCATCTCTCCAGCTTTGCCTCCATTCCTTATGTGCATTCAATCCTGAGTACTACGAAGGGAGAAGACTGTTTTAGAGAAAGTCCTCCTCACCACAGTCACTGACTGCCCAGTGTCATGAAGAGACACTAGAATTCTAGACTCTCTCCAGGGAACCTCTTGTACACTGCACTGGAGGTCATTTGGAAGCATGGCACTCAGTGTGGGGCTGCAGGTCAGAACACTGTCCTGTCTTTCCTGTCTGTCTTAGACTTACCTCCTGCCTCCATCTGAATTGCCCATGAGAGCTATGGAATATTGATTTTCCACTTCCTTTACCTCATCTTCTCCTTTGTGTCCCCAGGGCAGTCTCCCTGCTCTGATTTCTCAGCCCACAGAGTATTAGCAGCAATACAGGCAAGTTGTGAGTTAAACTGGTTCTCTGGCTCTTTTGGACCTCTCTGTTCTATGGGTATGTCACACAGACACAGAGACACACATGTACACACAGTCATACACACAAATACGTGCGCACATACAGAGATGCACAGACATAGATACACATGAGTGCCACACAGAGAAACAGAGACATATATGTAACATAGAGACACGGACACACACAGATTTAATCTACTACCATACAGTGAGATTCAACTCTTTTCCCACTAGTAATTCTGGAGAGAAATTTTAGTAGGCATGAATTAATATGTAAAATATTTATTGTGTAGTAATACACATATTTGTGACTGAATTTTTAGAAGACTATTTACAGTGTGTGTGGTATGTATGTGTGTGGGTGTGTGCATGCGGGCATGCATGTCTATGTAGAGTTCAGAGGACAGCCTTAACTGTTTTTCCTCAGGCACTATCTACCATCTTTTCTTGTGAGACAGGATCTCTCCTTGGTATTGAACTCATCAAACAGGCTAGGCTGCCTGGCCATTGAACCCCAGAGATCCACCTATTTCCAACTTCCCAGTGCTGGGATTACAAATATGTGCTGCCAAACCCAGCTTTTGTGTTTTGTTATAAAAGAATGAAATGTAATTTTTAAAAAAGATTCTGAAAGTTGGACTCGGGTGCTTTTTAATTTCTTAAATTTAATTTTATTTTAGATTTGTTTATCTTGTTTTCTGTATGTGAGTGTTGTGTATGTGTGTACATGTGTATACCATGTGCATGCTGGTATTTGAAGAGGTCAGCAAAGGGTGTTGGATCCCCTGCAACTGGAGTTACTGATCTGCCACATGGTGCTGGGAATTGAACCCAGGTCCTCTGCAAGAACAGTAAATGCTCTTAACCACTGAGCCATAGCTTCATCCCCCTGAAGTAAGATTTTTGTATGTTCAAGGCAAGCGCTTTACTGACAGAATTTGTTTTGGAATTTGGAATGAGTCTCCCTGCACATTCAGGGATGAGATTTGGCTTCTGCCTTTGAAGTACAAATGTCTCCATAATGTCCTCTCCAACACTCTCCCTTTACCAACTGGTACTCCATTGTGATTAGGAAGAGCGAACATGTAATACTAATATCTCCAGATTTTGTCTAAGGGAATGCATATGTTGAGCAGAATATGTTCCACTGTTAAATAGGTAATTCCAGATATTTTAAATTTAAATTAAAATGTGCTCCATAGGTTAGTTCTACAGATAGGAGTACAGACAAAATTTTTCTGTGATGAATCTACAGCCAGAACTATAAAAACATGAAGGAAACCTGCTATGAAGAGTCTGCTTAGCAGAAACCCAGGAAGAGTGTGGCACAGTGACTGGGCCCAGTGCTGGTTCAATCAGACTCAAGTCCTGAGTAGAAACACTCAGTGGCTGTCTCTGAGTAGAGGTCTCATGTATCGCACACTGGCCTCCATCTTGCCATGTAGTCAAGAATGACCTTGAATTTGGGAGCTTGCTAACCTCTACCTCCTGAGTGTTAGGATGACAGGCATGCACCACCATCCCCAGCTTTAAGTTGTGCTGAGACTGAACCCAGTACTTGGTGAGTGTTAGGCAAGCGCTCTACCAACTGAACCACATTCCGAGGCCATACATATTGGCTATCAAGGGTGCAATTTATTACATAAAGAGTACCACTAACCAATATCACCTGTTAGTCCTACTAACTAGTCCTTAGCCAGAATGGTATAAAATAACTTCACTGAAGTATAGATGATGACTGGATCTAACTTGAAAAGAAAGATGAAGAGCAGAGAGAGATGGAGCTGGTACCCTCATCTCTTCTGGTTTCTGCCTAGGGTAGGATGCTTGTTACTCTGTGCCAGTCCCTCTTGCACACAAAGTCCAGCAGAGCAAGATCAAAGCTCTGTTCTAGCTCCACAGCGGCTCCACTTCTAGATGAGGGAGTGGCCTGGCTACACTAATGGACAGCCAGTTCGGTCACTTAAAAGCATCTCCTGCCTTTCTGACCTCCCCTAAATCATTAGGCACAAAAAATACCTTTAACATTCTGGATTTCTCTGGAAGAAATTATAATCTGCAGCAGATGCTTTCAGACTGCAGTCTTTGCATGTTTGGGCATTTTTATACCTGGGATATGTATCTGTTTGGTGTGGACTGTGTTGAGTGTGACAGGTACAAGTGATCCTTCTGTGACAGCAATCTTGGGGTGCTATGTGGGTGATTAGTGACCAGGGGCTATTTTAGGATGTCGAGATGTTCAGCGTGACAACATCTGAGCTATAAAGAAGAGAATAATTTCAATGTTTTGGGTGTGTAAATCCCAATTTCACATGATTATTTCATAAGGTAGTCTCAAGGAAGGAAAGGAAAGCAAATGCAAGTATCTGCTCTGCCTCTCCAACCAGTCACCAGTCCATTAGAGACAACTCAGATGTCCCTGTTACTTTCCACTAGACACTATTTTAATTCAGGTTATTGACTGGCTATTTAGAATATAAACTGCACTCTGAGCTAAAAAACAAGAAAAAGTAACCTTTGGTACAGCCTTATTCTAGGCCTGTTGATGCAGACCTATAATGCCAGCAAGAGGGGCCTACTAGAGGCTGAAGAACAAGGACCACACATTCAAGGCCTATGTGGACTACAGAGTGAGTTTAAGGACAGCCAGAGAAACTGTTGAGAGCTTGTATCAGAGGAAAAAGTAAAAATAAACTGGGATCTTAGAATTCAGTTAGTGGAGCATTTATGTGGCAGATAGGAGGCCCTGAGTTCACTCCCTAGCACCACATAAAAAAGCAGTTAAATAACCAGCCATATCTCAGTGACTGCTTCTTCCTCCTTATGAGGACCAATTCAGATGAGACAGGATTTAAGGGGATATAAGGGAAACTTCTAACTCAAGCTTAGAGGTGAAGATTAGAGTCTATTAGCAAAGTCTAATGTGCTAATATCAGCATCTAACCTTCCTTAATTTATCTCTAGTTTATGGTCGCTCAACTTTAATTTCTTGTCAAGAATGTTTCTTTCAGAAGTAAAACTTCTTGAGCCCAGAGAGATGGGTCAGCAGTTAAGAGCATTTGCTGTTCTCTCAGAGGACTGGAATTTGGGTCCAGCACCCATATTTGGTAGATCACAACCACTTGTAATTCTAGCTCAGAGGGTGTGAGCTTATGGCTTTCATGGATACCGTTAGACACATATGCGCGCGCGCACGCGCGCGCACGCACATACACATACATAATACATTTTTAGAAAGAAAACTCTCACTTGCTGATAACACATGTGAAACAGGAGACAGCATAGTCTCTTTCCTGACAGAGGCACCATAATCCTTTGCAAGCATGCATACCCTGGTCCCATAAGTCTTTACAATAGTAAAATCTCTATTCCCACAATGAAAGAATTTTATCTGAACGAGTAAGAATTTGTGTCTTTATAAAGCTGTAAGCCAGTAGTAGGAAATTTCATGTAATGTAGAGAAAGCTATCTTTGGTTTGGTTTCGTTTCTGAGGCTGTGTCTCACCTTCCAGTCTAGGCTGACTTTAACTCAGTGGTAAATGTTCCATCTCTGCCTCCCAAGTGCTAGAATTATAGGCATCAGCCACCACACCCAGCTTGAGTAAGATGCATTCTTTCTAACACAACAGATAGCCAATTATTTCAGTTTGGGGATATTATCTAAAAGTGAATAATTTTCTTCTTAAAGAATCTTGTCCATGCAAATCTTCACATCCTATGAGCCAGATAGGCTCTAATGCACATTAGACCATTTAGAAAGTACATGAAAACCTTTAAAACTTTTGGGTCACATGTGCAGAAGTTCATTTCCTGATACCAAGTCTCAATTTTTAGCCTAAAGCTGTAGGGAGCATCTTTACTCACATTACTCATTACTCACATGATGAGCATTTTGAGTTTAGGTTAAAAAAAAAAAAAAAAAAGTGGGGGGGGGGTGGACACAGACATGGACATAAGCACTACTCAAAGTACAATAGCACACTGACATTCCAGGCACTAGTTTCTGAAAGACAGATAGCTAATGAGGTTATAACTCTGCTGTGTCTTCCTCTTCATTTAAGGCATAACTCAATCCGAAGACAACTCAACCTGTCGAACCCGGACTTTAATATCCAACAGCTTCAGAGGCAGGAGCAGTTGACTGGGATTGGTAGAATTAAACCAGAATTATATAAGCAGAGGTCGCTGGACAATGACGATGGGAGGAGGAGTAACAGCAAAGCCTGCGGGAAACTGAACTTCATTCTAAAATATGACTGTGACTTGGAACAGCTCATCGTGAAGATCCACAAAGCCGTCAACTTGCCTGCCAAGGACTTCTCTGGGACCTCAGATCCTTACGTTAAGATCTACTTGCTTCCTGACCGGAAAACAAAACACCAGACTAAAGTTCACAGGAAGACCCTAAACCCTGTATTTGATGAGGTGTTTTTATTTCCTGTTCCCTACAATGACCTTGAAGCTCGGAAGCTTCACTTCTCTGTGTATGACTTTGACAGGTTCTCTCGCCATGATTTGATTGGTCAAGTGGTGGTGGACCACTTCTTCGACTTGGCTGATTTCCCCAGGGAGTGCATCCTTTGGAAGGATATCGAGTATGTCACCAACGTGAGTCTGGCATTGCTTCATTTGATGTGGAAGGGTTGCTTCTTGGTTTTCACAGCAAGACTGCTTACACATTATGTTATTTGGGAGCAAACTACAAAAGTGACAATGATACTATTGTTTTAAAAGCTCTTGGTATCAATGAAGGGATAGGTTTTTAACAGTATTGATTTTGATATATACAAAAATCATTTGCTAAAACTATTAAGGAATCACTTTTCCTCTTTCTTAGCTCTTCTCTATCAGTCCTCACAACATTTTCTTAAGAGCTATCTCAGTTTGTACTAACTGGGTCCCCACTCTTGTTCACTGTATTCTACAGCTGAAAGTCCATTGCGTGATTGACAGCGCCAGGTCCATATCTGGATTCTCTTGTTGGCTTAACAGTGCTTCCAGGACCAAATCCTCAATTTTAACCCTGAACTAGGAAGTGATTAAGAAGAGTTAGCGCTGTAATTTCAAACATAATACTCATTAATTAAAATTATAAGGAAGTCAGTCTGAAAAGAAGGTAGAACTGATCCACAGAAGGTCAAGTCTCATGTCAGACTTAGCACAGGCCAAGAGTCTATGTAGCCATGTTTACATTTCAAACATGGGATCCCATGGGATGCTTTTCCTCCATTTACATCCTTGTCAGTCCCTGCTGAACTGCCCTAAAGCTCCAGGCTGAGCAAAACTGGACTTTCTTGGGAAACTGATGCTTTCAAGATGCCTGATGAGATTCCCCGAGGCTACTCTTAGTGCCTTTTCTTGAGGCCAGTGTTGCCCTCTTCACCTTGGCATCCAGAGGGACCAAGTCACTTTCTGGCTCAGGTACAGATCTAATTTGGGATTGAGCCTTGAGTGAGTCAAAGACTCACTCTGCTAAAGAAGAAGACCCCAAATCTGTACCCCAGGACCAAATATCCCCAAAGTACTCTTCAGCCCTTTGACATATTTATGATCTGGGAACTTCCTCACACCTTAGTAGTTCTCTCCACGTGCCCTGAAGTACCTGTGCCAGCACTGTCATGCTATCTAGGTAAAGAAAGTGTGGCCAAGGTCATGGTGGGCTCCATCTTCATGTTTGGAAGGAAGAGAAGGTGTAGAGAACAGATGTTGATAAAGCTAGAGTGATTTGGGATATTGTGGAAGGAACAGACCTCTTCATCTTGAATAACATTTGTAAACTCAAAAATGGATGCTGAGGAGAGCAAGGATTATCTTCAGATCCCAGCTGCCAAAATCAAGGGGCAACTGAGGAGGATTAAACGAATAAAATAGAAAAGATGTTCATAGTAAGATTGAGTGTCCCCAAAATAGCACCCCCTGGGGCATTTAACAAATATATATATGTGTGTGTGTGTGTGTGTGTGTGTGTGTGTGTGTGTGTGTGTGTGTGTGTGTATAGAACCCAGTCATGATGATGAGCTCTGATGAGGTCTGATCTCAGGCTTGGGTAGGGAGGCATTGTTCACACCATCCCGACAGACTCTTTTGTAATGATCCGGCAAATGGAGCCAAAAGCTAGCTAGAGAAGTTCTAGATAGCTCAGTGAGGATCTTGGAAGTTGCCATCTAGGGGTTTTGTGGAGAGAGCAACAGTGTGTACACAGAGGCTGACCACAGTTCAGGTGAGGCAGGTCCTTGGGGGAAAGGTCTCCTCAAAAAGGACAGGAATATGATGTCAGGCTACAGAGACCTCCTAGCCATGAGATCAATAACATTGCAACCCTCTTCCAGAACTAAGAGTTTCTGGATCATTATTGGAAAATTATGGATTGCAGAAGAATTAAGAAGAATGTGTGATTCATCATGAAGCATTTAACCAGGTTTTTGGATGGCCATAGGAGAGGGGAGATGCTATGAGTGGAATTACAGATTGTTTCATCATCTGCCTCATGATTTTTAATGTGACTGTGTCTAGAAACTGAGAACAGAGATCTGAGATTCACTAAGGCTTTGTTTCTATGATGCAGAAGCATGAAATACCCTGTGAATAATGTACACCAGCAGAACAAAGAGAGACTAGGTAAATGAGCAAGCATGACACCACCAGATGAAGAAGAGAACACACTCATACTTTTACTCTTGGTCTTCTGTTCCTATAGTTCCTTCCCTTACCCTGAATTTTACTTATATTGTGACACGTGTGTGTGTTGAAGTTTTGTTCCTACTTTTCATAGCTCTTCTTTTATACTCAAAATGAATTATGATATTTAACGATAGAGGTCAATGCAGTGGATATGATTTGTATATTTTCATTGTATACAATATTCCATTGTTCTAACATATGACAAATAAGCATTCATTCTGGAAGGATTTCATCCACTGATTTTTATTTTATGGGTAAATGTGTTTTGGTTACATGTGTGTCTGTGCCTGGTACCTATGAAGGTCAGAAGAGGGCATAATTGCTGGAGATACAGGCAGTTAAGAGTTCCCATATGGGTCCTGGGAATTGAACCTGGGCCACTGCAAGAGCAGTAAGTGTTCTTAACTATGGAGACTTCGTTCCAGCCCCTTAGTATTCTTACAATGCTGACATTCAAGTTATTAATTGTGATTCAGAATAGCATAATTCTATTTTATGTTCATCTATTAGTTTGCAGTGCCACAGTTTTTTAGAGTGTATTCCCTGTTGAAGTTAAGATATGGGTGTTCAACATTTCCAAGTAGTTACAAGGCCCTTTCCACAGTGGCTCCTCAAGTAGGTCCCCTGTTGTGAGATGTCACCATTCCAGTGCTCCACTTTCTCACCAACTCTTGCTCTCCTCATGCTGGTTAGGGTGTATGTGTGTCCATGTGAAGCGCCATGACTGCTTTGTTTCTTGGCTGCCAAGGTTGACCATCTTTTTTATGCGTTTATTTGTCATTCTGGCTTCCTTTCTTGTGAAAGGCTGTTCAGCACACTCTTCTGCTGTTTTCTCCTCCATGATGAGCTAAGTTCTTTTTATAGTCTGTATGTAAGTCTATGTTAATTATATGCACTATAGTCATCTGTCAGTTTATGGTGGTGTGTGCATTATTTCTGTGGTGACTTACTTTTGTAATAATTTTTATTAGTGTGTGGAGGTGTGCCAAGCATGGAGGTAAAAGGACAACTCTGGGGGAGGGGCCCATTCTAGCTTTATATGTTATTAGTTAGGGCAAGGTCTCTTGGTTTTGCTCCTGTGCTTCATACTCTAGGCTAGCCTGCCTTTGAACCTGTCTCCCATCTCCCTGTAGGAGTGTTGAGATTACATACATGCTACCCTCCTGCTTTTTACATGGATTCTGGGGGTGGAACTCAGGTCTTCAGGCTTGTTCAGCCCCTCCCCTTACCCCGCTGAGCTATCTGTCTGGACTCCATGGTGACTTTTAATAGAAATTCTTATGCCTATTATTGTAAAATGTATCAATGTTTTCCATTGTAAAGTAGCATGGCTGTGTCTTCATTAATAATCTTGGTATGGCCAGGCAGTGGTGGCTCACGCCTTTAATCCCAGCACTCGGGAGGCAGAGGCAGGCGGATCTCTGTGAGTTTGAGGCCAGCCTGGTCTCCAAAGTGAGTTCCAGGTGCAAAGCTACAGAGAAACCCTGTCTCGAAAAACAAAACAAAAACAAAAACAAAAACAAACAAACAAAAAGAATCTTGGTATGTTGTGAATATATTTCTCCATAATTTTTTATTGCAAGTTTTCGAGTTTGTAAGATTTGTTTGCTTGTGTTTGAGATAGATTTTCACTATGTATCCCTGGTTGACCTTGAGCTCACTATAGAGAGTAAATCAAGCTAGCCTCAAACTTGTAATGATACACCTGCTTCTGCCTCCCGAGTGCTGTGATTTCAGGAGGATGCTACCCTGCATGGCCAAAAGTTTTAAAGTTTTGACATCTTTATTTTCTGAAATTAAAATATAACTACATCATGTTCTTCTTCCCTCCTTGCTACCTCTTCCATATACTGCCTCCACCTTTCTTTTTCAAATTTATGGCCTCTGGCCTACCTTTTAAATTGTTCTTATACATATGTATGTATCAAATGTAACTTTTGTCTTCCCAGAATAGTGTTTTTTTTTTTTCCATCTTATAACAGAGGCATCTTGAATTGGTCTGCTCTGGCTGCCATAACAAGATCCCACAGGATAAGCGTTTAAGCAGACATTGATTTCTTACAGTTCTGGAGCCTGAGAAATCTAAACTTAAGGTGTTAGAAAGGCTCACAGCTGATGGCACTCTCTCCCATCTTGCCTTCACAACATCCTCACTGCTGAAGAGCGCCTGAGTGCTAACCTTATAAGGACACTAATTCTACCACGGGGCCCCACACTCATGATTTCCTCTAAATCCAACCACTGGTCAAATGACCCATCCCAAACTACCATTACACTGGAGGATTCAAGTCCAGTTCATTTATGACACACCCCAGATTTATTCTTCTAGGTAGATATGGAATGTTTTCTGGAGTGTTTCCCCAGTGATGTGCATTGCAGTGCATGCTCTGTCATATGTGGATTTCCATCTAAGAAGAATCTGCTTCTGGATTCCTTTTCCTATCCATTGTTCTGCTGCACTGCACCTTCACATTGCATGGTTTGCCAAATACTCTTATTCCACAATGCACCTTAACATCTAAAAAAGCAAAAACTTCTCTTGGCTCAGTTTTCACTGATACTTGATTTTTCACATAGTTTTTAAAGCTGCATTGTCAAACAAAAATTCTTTCTTTTAGGATCTTAAACTATCAATGTAATACAAGAACCAGATCACAGGAAAATATAGGTTTTTAAAAGTTAGAATTTTCTCCCTTTCATTTTCAGTTTTTCTGAACCACATGCTGATACAATTCTGTAGTCTTCCCAGGGACTCTGAATCCTCAGATTCAACTGAAAATATTTTTTTAAATGCATTTGTACAGCACTGACGTCGCATTACATGTTTTGTCCTCGAGGGATTGGGGAGAACATTTGCCTAGCATGAGCAAATGATCTTGTCTGATTTTGGACTATATGAAGTCTATGGGGCATTTTAAGGCAAGTTCACATCTTTGCATTCACAGTGTTCTTTCCATTTATGTAATCTTTATTCGAAGCCTTGCCTCAGGATTTGTGGTTTTTCTACATAAAGTTCCTGCCAGGTCTTGTTAGAGTTATTGTTAGCTAACCCATTTTTGTTACCTTAAATGATAACTTCTCAAATTGCATTTTATGACTATTACAGGTATGTAAGTGAAATTTTGTATGTTTCTCTTGTGAAATTCTTAATTCTTATAGGTGCTTCTGAATATTCTCTGTAAATAATTAGTCATGTATGAATTATGATGGCTTTGCTGCTTTCTGGTCTGTACCTTTTATTTCTTAGTCCTTTTGGTTTTGTTGTTGTTTCTTAATGTACAAACTAGGATATCCAGTAGGGTTTGAACTAGTAAATATGGGAGCAGGCATCTTTGACTTGTTGCATATTTTAGATATAATGTCTTTACATTCCTGTAGAGTATGATTTTTTTCCTAGAGGTATTGTGTGGGCACCTTCAACATATTCAGGATACATTTCTCTGCCAAGTATGGTATCGCACACCATCAATTCCAGCACTCAAGAAACTGAAGCAAGAGAATTATAAATCTGAGGCCAACTTGAGCTGCATAGTTAAACCTTGTCCCAAATAAAAGTCTCTCTTTGTTCCTAGTAGACTGAGTTACATCATGAAAGGTTGTCCCTTTCTCAAATGCTATAACTATATAATCTACTATAATATATTAATCTACTATGATGGTCAATTATATTGATCAGTTTTCTAATTTTCACTCAATCTTATATTCTTAGATTAATCCAAACTCGCTTTGATGTGTTGCATTTTCTGTACGCTGCTGAATTCAGTTTGCTGATGTGTTCTGCATTGAAACATGTGACTGGTACATAGAGTTCTCATGTGCTGTTCTTGTTTGCTCTGAAAGCAAGGTAGTTTTTACTTCATCACCTTAGTTGGAGAACTGTTTTGTACCTTCCATTCATTCCTGCTTGGTGCCCCTGGAGGCCTCAGGTTTTTATTTCTCTCTCTCCAAGCTATAAAAACTCCCTTGGGCCAGGCGGTGGTGGCGCACGCCTTTAATCCCAGCACTCGGGAGGTAGAGCCAGGCAGATCTCTGTGAGTTTGAGGCCAGCCTGGGCTACCAAGTGAGTTCCAGGACAGGCGCAAAGCTACACAGAGAAACCCTGTCTCAAAAAACCAAAAAAAAAAAAAAAAAAAAAAAAACCTCCCTTGGTGTTTGGCTTCTCCCGAGGTTCAGACAGCAAAGAAGTGAGGAGAGTGAAACTGGGATGTCTGTTTCTTGGAAAGTCTGTTTCTTGGCCATAACCTCCAATCAAACCCAACACTCCCAAATGTGTCTTTGTTTTGAGATTATTCTTTGAAGGCTACTTTCCTGGGAATAAAAATTTAGGTGAATAAAACTCTGTTACTTTGATTTGGGGGATGTGAGGTAATCATTCCATTGCTTCCTAACTTCCTTTTTTAAGTCAATATTTAGTGTGCCATTTATTACGGTGTATGTCAGTTTTCCTTTTTATTGATCTCTAGATCTTCCTTTCCTCCTTAGTGTTCTATACTTTAATTACAACATTGCTATTAGGCATTTCTTTTTGTTTATCCTGATCAGGATATAGTCCTGAATCTGAGTATCTTTTCTCAAATCAATTCTGGAAAATTCTTAGCCATTTATTTTTTCCCATTATTTGACATTTTTGTACTTTTTAAATTTATTTGATCATCTCTTTTCCCCCAATATACTTTCCATTTATTTTATACATTCACGTGCATACACATACATAGGTTTGTATACATTTATAAGTGTATGTATGTATGTATGTATTTTATATGTAGTTGCTTTTGTATTTTATTCCTTGTGGCTCTAGTTGAGATTTGGGCAGCTCTGGCTCTTTTTCTTGGCATTTCTATTGGCTAATGACTCATCAGGTCTTACTGCCTATTTTATTTGTGGCTATAAGTTTATCTGGCATTATAAAAATTTCAATGTGTGCATTTAAAATACATTCCTCCAACCATGATTTGAGATTGAGTCTATAAGATGTAAAAGTGAACAGTTTAAACTAAATCCTAAGCTTTAGAGTTTTGGGTGGTTGGCAGTTTGTATTATTGGTTGGAAACTGGTTACAGAGTTGGTTTTTTTCTCTCCTTTTTCTAGGTCAAGTCCAAGACAGGATGTATCCCCACTATCTACCTGTTTCACTCATCTTTTAACAATGTGACCCTGGGCTTTGGGAATCTAGCTTTAAGCAGGACTGTCTCACGGTCCTTTGAATACCAGGAGCTAAACACTAGAGCACATTCCCCTCCTTCCAACCCCAGCTCCAGGGCTTACTTAACCCTGTGGGTTCATAGTTATTGTTTCTGGGCACTGAAAAATTCTATTTTTGCCTCATTAGCTATGCTGCACACTTAGAAGGATTTTGTAAGCTAGTGTTACTTCTTACCTGGAGGGGTTTCTGTGAATACTTACCTTGATGCTGGAAACTGCTGTGATGCTTTTTTTTCTTCAAAAAAAGAAAAGCTTTATTTTTACTTACAGTAACTGAATACCATCTATTTATTATGTTTGCTTTGCCATCTAATAGAACTCTACAAATCTTACAATCTAAACTCTTCATTTGGCAGATGAACCTTAGATGGATGCCCCATTAAGAGATTCAGCCAGGGATTCATAGCTGAGTATCAGCTGAGTGGGAATTAGGATTGCCTTACAGCAGTCACTCTGTTTAGTTCACATGATGGGCTGTGTTGGTTTACCTCTCTGTCCCCTTCACCTGCTACTCCTACCAAGCTCTTATGCCACATCTATAAGCTAAACTTTCTGTGTCCCAGATTGGGAAAGTCTTTCTGATAATTTGCTTTCCATGTCACTTTGTACTCTACCATTACATACACTGTTTTCTTCTGTGCATTTGTTCAGTTTTATTTCTTCCCTGGCCGACTGTGCTGTTAAATGCAAAAGCCAAGTTCAATTTGTTCCTGAATGGTACCCCACCTCCAGGATAGCATCTAAAAATAAGATATATAAGTTTACTTTCATGAGATAGGATCTCACTTTGTAGAGCAGGCTAGCCTAGCACTGGCAATCCCCTGCCTTGGCCTCCTGAGTATTGTGATTGCAGGTGTGTACCACATGATAATTCAAGTCCATCTTTTATCTTATTAAGATAGTGAATAAAATGAAGTTCCCATGAAGGACTCATTTGGTGAGGCTCTAGGAATACTGGACTTGAAGATGTTATGTAGTGGTAAACCCATGAACCAATTAATCTCTGTTAAGTTTTATTCCTCTGGAAAGAGTGTGAGCTTTATAAATATTCACATTGAAATAAAATTTAATCTTCATAATTTCCTAGGGAGGAATAAAATTGAAATTATTGAGTGCAAAAATGATGGGTTTTGCTCTCAGCCATGGAAACCAGAGCAGTAATAATATAATAGACATTGGTGGAGATTTTTCTTAGTCAAGAGAAAAAGGACAGTTTATGGCAGGAGGTCAACATTTCAGAAAGCCTGAGTTTGGTGCTCATCAGGAACACTGACTATCTGGCCCATGAACTTGACATTTATTACTGGCTCCAAGGCAAATAGGCCCAAGACACATCAGAAATCTCTTTCTTGGTGGTCTGCTTCTTAGCTGGTAGCTCAGAGGCTTTCTGTGATCCTCTCAGACTCTTCCTGAGAGAGGGTATCACAGTTTCTCTCCTGGTGACAGTAGAAGTTAGGAGAACCCTTTTCTGCCAGCATGGATAGATTGTGTTCAGAAAGGGGCATAGTACAACATAGGCCATTAAAAAATTTAATACTTGCCGGGCAGTGGTGGCGCACGCCTTTAATCCCAGCACTCGGGAGGCAGAGGCAGGCGGATCTCTGTGAGTTCGAGGCCAGCCTGGGCTACCAAGGGAGTTCCAGGAAAGGCGCAAAGCTACACAAAGAAACCCTGTCTTGCAAAACCAAAAAAAAAAAAAATTAATACTTTAAAGCCTATGTTTCCATTAAATTTTCCTTACAAAGCTATTTCCAGCAATTTGTAATAGCCAATTTGGGAATTCCCCTATATTTTCCATGAGCATCAGATCATTTACAGATCTGAAAGAGGTAGGTATGTAATTCTGACCAGACAGGAAAGGACATAAGGGATGTCTGTCCAATGTGTGTATTCTGCATGGTTGAATACAGATGACGTAGGCACACTCTCTAACCAAAGCTTGCTAGGTGAAATGTATATTATCCCATTGTTCTGCAAGTCACAAGCAATGATCATATGATTTCACAACTGTGTCATATCTAAGAATATGCTGGTAGATAGTGTCACCAGGCTGGAGGGTGGGGCCCAGGGGAGTATAGCTGACATGTAGCATTTGCTGATTCTTATGTTGTCATTACTCCCAGCAAGCCTAATTTCAGTTTGCCAGTATGACCTCACTGAAGGCAAAGTTGGGTGAAGATGCTAGCAATTGGCTTTTCTAGCTGGTTCTAGCTGATAACATCAGCACAGGATATCACCGCATGTGAGACTAAACATCCTAAGGACTGCTTGCTTCACTGATGCGAAGGACTGAAAAGTCCTATAGACAGCCCCAGCTTGTACTCTCTGCTTGGGAAGCCAAGTTCCATCTAAGTGCTTATCAGGAATTTGGCCATTGCTGGGGTCTACTCAGCTGTGTCTCTGTGAGAATCCACTGAGCCTCACTCTGCGTTATTTTTCTACTCATTACCCATCAGACACATAATCACCCTGCTGTTTGAACTACTTAGAGTGAGCAATGGCAGAAAGAGCTGTGGGATGGAGCACTTGAAACAAAGGGTGGATGAAGCTCCAGGCTTCTTAGAGACAGACCTTGAGAGCTTTCAAAATAGCATAATTATTGGAACAAAGTAAAGCATCTCAACCTGTGGCCCATGATCCTTCAAACCTTTCACAAGAATCACATATCAGATATCCTGAATGCCAAATATTTACATTATGATTCATAACAGTAGCAAAATTACAGTTATAAAGTAAGCAATAAAAATAATTTTATAGTTAGGTTCACCACACCATGAGGACCTGCATTAGAGGGTCACAGCATTAGGAAGATTGAGAACTACTACTGTTTTAGATAGAGTCTGTAATGCAGACAACAGCATGTATAATGCATGCATATGCTTTTAAAATAATAACAAATAAACACTAGTTCAGAACTTAGCTAAATGAGGAGGATATTATCAGTCTTTTTGCAGCATTCTGTATGTCCCTTGACTGTCCCCCCAAATCTTTCCTGGAGTTAATCAATATATTGAAGTTCAGATTTACAGTTCCTTTGGTTTTTAAAATAATTTACCATATAACAATAGGTTGCCAAGTTTTTCCTATTTTTGAAATTTATTTGAAAGAAATAACATTCTCTATATTATTCTGTGAACTATGTTAACTATGTTATTAGAATAATTGATGTTTAGGCACATAACCATAGTCTTTTGAACTTAATTGAATTTGTTTGTTGTTTTGGGTTTTTTTGTTTTTTGTTTTTGTTTTTTTGAGACAGAGCATCTTGGAACACACACTGTCTTTGGTCTGACTGTGGAACTGAGATGACATTGAACACCTGATTCTCTTGTCTCCATGGCCACAGTGTTGAGATTGCAGGCATGAGCCTCCCTGCCCAGCTTTTATTTTCTGTATTGATGTTTTAGCATCTGTTGTATGGCCCACCATAATTTATGCAGTTGAATTACTAAGTATGTTTCTACTTTAGAAACTATTGCCATTATACATTCTTATGCATACTCCTACTAAATAGGAGCAAGAATTTGTCTAGTGAATATATCCGGGAATGGTCAAAGAACATCCTTAAGTGGTCTGGCCAGTTTACAGTACTGCCTGCAAGATCTGACCTGTTTCATACTGTATTCTTGCCAGCACTTAGTATCACTACATATTGTGTCTAATAATTTGATCACAGATTGCTTGCATTTTATGCATTGACAATTATAGCATATATAGATAGATAAAGACTACTTTGTTAGTTCATGTGTGTGTGTGTGTGTGTGTACATGTACACGATATGTGTCTACATGATGTGTGTGTGTATGTGTATGTATGTGTGTGTTCAAGTGACAGCACATATGTATGATGGAGGGGCAGAAGTCCATATCAGGAGTCTTCTCTGTTATCTACATTCTTATCTTTTCTGAGACAGGATGTCAGGATCTCTGTGAACCCAGCACTCACTGATTGACTAGCCTTTTTGGACAATGAGCTCCGGGGATCTGCCTGTCTCTGCTCCTCCCCAGTTGTTAGGATCACAGACTTGTGTGAACACACTCAGCTTTTACATGGGGTTGAGAGATCCAAACTCAGGTCCCGATGCTGATGTAGCGAACACTTTACGCACTGAACCACCTCCCCAGCCCCCATTTTGTTAGTCCTTTCCTTTCTAATTCTTTTGATGTCTCCTGTCACCCCATCTTTATTACTTGTTTCATTGTATTTTCTAGGACCAGTTTCTAATCTTAAAAGAAATGCTTTGAAGTATTTCACCGTTAGGTGACACATCAAATTAGACTATTTGAAAACCTGAGTGGACATGGAATTTTATTATATTATTTTTCTGAATCTATTGCACTAAGCCTATAAATTGTGTCTTTCATCTTTCAATGTTTTATATTATATGACTGTTTTCTAGTTTTGTTGAAAACTTGTTCATGATCTACTGTTCTTCATAAACAGATACACATGACTGTGTATGTGTGTGCTTATGTGTTTTTCTGCCAATTGGTTTTATAATGTCCTAATTTTTTTCAGCTATATTTGTAAATTAAAACCAGTGGTTTTATTTTCTTGATCTCTATTCATCTAGTTGTATAATTTGGTTTTATATAGAATCCTTTAAAATGAGTTGTAAAGCCAGACATTGTTGCACATCCATGTGATCCCACTACTAGGGTGCTTGAGGCAGGAAGTCAACCTGAGTCACATAGAATGTGTCTTTAAAAAATAAACTAAAAACAAGTTAGGGGGCATTAGATCTTCTCCTCTTCTCTTGAAGATTTTGTGTAATATCCACTACTTTTATCCATAGTGTTTAGTGAAATGTGGCATGCAGTGTTCTGGGTCAGGTTATTTTCTTAGAAGGAAATAATTTAGCTACATTAATGGCCAGAAGACCAACACCATTTTCTAGTTCTTCCTAATGCACTGATTGTTTAGACTTGTTTGATAATTTATTTCTTCTGTTTTAAATGTATTGACCGAACTTCTTCACAGTCTTACTCTGTTTTCTGTCTGTAGTCACACTGTCCCCCCTTCTAACATCATTCATCCTTTCCTTGGTTGGTGCCACTGGACCTTTGTCAGCATTTCAAGGTTGTTTGGGCACTAACATTCTATTTTACTTACTCTGTTTTTGTCTTCTACTTTTTTATTCAATTTTCCCATTATTTTCTAAGTATTTTCATCTTTAGTAATTTTCAGTCTTTCAGTGTTAAAAATGTACATCCAGTAACCGATGGATGCAGATACAGAGACCCACAGCCAAGCACTTGACCAAGCTTCCAGAGTTCAGTTGAAGAGAGAGAAGAGGGACTAAAGGGGGTTCAGATCATGATGGGAAAAACCACAGGGACTGCTGACATGAACTAGAGGGAGCTCACAGACTCTGGACTGACAGGTGGGGAGCCTGCATGGGACCAAACTATGCCCTCTAAATGTGGGTGACAGTTGTATGGCTTGATCTGTTCGTGGGGCCTCTGGCAATGGGACCAGAACCTATCCCTGGTACATGAACTGGCTTTTTAGAGCCCATTCCCTATGGTAGGATGCCTTACTCAGTCTTGATGCAGGGGGGAGGGGCTTAGTCCTGCCCCAACTTGGTATGGCAAACAGTGTTGACTAACCAAGGGAGACCTTACCCCCTTATGAGGAGTGAATGGGGGGGGAAACAGAAGAAGGGGAGGGAAGGGTAACAGTGGTTGGTATGTAAAATGAAAAAAAAAATTTAAATAAAATAAAACATGCCAGGCGGTGGTGGCGCACGCCTTTAATCCCAGCACTTGGTGAGGCAGAGCCAGGTGAATCTCTGTGAGTTCAAGGCCAGCCTGGTCTACAGAGCAAGATCCAGGACAGGCACTAAAGCTACACAGAGAAACCCTGCCTTGAAAAACCAAAAAATAAAAATAAAAATAAAACAAATACAAAAAATATGCATTTAATAATTAGGACTTAGCTTTGGAAAAATGGTCAATTTTTACCTTCTTACCTATTTTTAACTTTCAGGTGCCCTTGAAATAGGTTTTGTATAAGCTAATCCAGATGCATTTAAGCCTTTACATTTTCTCAGAAGCACTGCTATAGACACATATCCACAAATACTGATACTCTATGTTTTCATCTTTCTAATGTCAAATGTGACTCTAGAGTGTTATTTTCAAATGTTCTGTTTCATTTTTAGTGGGTTAATTTAACAGTGCAGTTCTGATGAGATGGCATGGCTTGTTTACAGATGGTTTACTATCTCATGAAATTTGGTTTGTGTTCTCTTACACCTTGGATTTTATAAAGGGGCTAGGTGCATTTGAGAAGGTTACCACCTTACTTTCTCATAGTGACTGAAATTTCTCACATACCAATTCTTGATAAAATATGGTTTGAAATTTCCTGCTGTGGTGGTGTGTTTTTAGTTCCTTCTCAGTAGTTCTATCACCTTCTGCTTCCTATACAGTTAAAATTATAATAATAGTACCTCTTTATTTCTGGCCTTTTGGTGAGTGAGTGAGTGTGTGTGTGTGTGTGTGTGTGTGTGTGTGTGTGTGTGTCCATACATGCATCTATAGAGGCCAGAGGGCAATGTTGACTGCATTCCTGTTTCTTCTCACCTTATTTTTTACGTTATTTACTCTTATTGTGTTTGCAGCACAGGTGGGGTGGGATGTGCATGTTATAGCTCTCCTGCAGAGATCAGAGGACAACTTTTGGGAGTTGGTACCAGGGGTTGAACTCAGGTCATCAGGCTCAGGCTTGTGTAGCAAGTATTTTACCCACTGGGCCATCTCATTGATATCCACCTTGTTTTTGAGACAAGTCTCCCACTGATCTGGAGCTCACCAGTTGGCTAGCCTGGCTGGCCACTGAGGCCCAGGATCCTCCAATCTCTATTTTCAGTGTTGGGATGCCAAGTATGCACTGCCATACCCAGCTTTTCACATGGATGCTGAGGAGCTGAATTTGATCCATGTGTTTATACCACAAGCACTTTACCCTCTGATCTAGTGGTTTTGTCACTGTTTGAAGCTTTTGTCAGTATTTTGTGTCTTTCACAAAATATTTTTTGCCCTCAAGTGTATTTTGGTATTTATAAAGCCATACAACTTTTTGCTTACTTTTGTCTTGTATTTTTTCTATCTTTTTGCTTGCATATTTCTACTACCCCTATGTTTGAAAGGTTAAAAAATCTAAATTAAGCTGTATTAAGAAGAATTTTATTCTGAATCCACTGACACCCATGCCTTTGCCTAGGGTAGATGCCTTTGAAAGCAAAGCCTATGACTTAGCACAGTAAATTTGCATGTGGATGAATGAAGCATAAAATGAAAATTGTAACAATATTCTCGTATCTTAAGTTGAGCTTCTGGGAATCAGAGGCTGAGGAGGATACGGTCTCTCTCTGTGGGGCCCCGGAGTACGTTGAATTTCTGATCTTTGTGCCTTCCCCTCTTGAGTTCGAGAATTACAGACATATGCAACCATGCCTGGTTTCTGCAGTGCTGGGCAAGAACCAGGATTTTGTGCCTGCCAGGCAAGCACTCTATATCTCCAACCTTGACAGTTATTCTTGTGCAAGTGATTTTTTTTTTTGAGTGACTACTCTTCAGTGTAACCACTAAACATGAATGGAAATCAGAAAGGTTAGGTCAGAGAACTGGGGAAGATGGACGGTGGGCTAAATGAAGTCTTGGAGCACTGGAGTATAAAGCACCCCAGAGACATCCCACTTGGAGGTCAGGGGCCTACAGATCACCCCAAAGTAGAGGGTAGAACTTGACAGTCATTTTACAGATGGGTCCAGTGAGCTGAAAGGAATTCTCACAAGAGTAAGGCAGCATGAGCTGTGAGCAGCTCCTGAGGGATGTGTGTACCAGCCTTGTCAAGATCTAAACAGGGCACAATGGCATGGCAGAAAGATGGGAAAGAGGTGAGAAGACACAGGAGGGACTGTGTCTCACATCACCTCTGAAATGGAGGGACATGATGGAGATGTTAAAAAGAGACCTTCTTACCCCTTCCCTCATCCCACCTCCCACTCTACACTTTTATGGGCCAGTCAGCTTGCCTTGGGGTGAATATCAAAATATCTGCACAATGAGTTGGCTAGTGTTGAGATGGAAGCTGGAAGCAGGAGTGGAGTCTGCATCGCTCCCCTGCCAGTCCCATTATCCCATGGCTGAGGACATGGGCTGAGTGGAAAAACTTCTTTAGATCCTGCAACAACTCAAGGAGAACTTAATAGATTTGTCAAGGACAGCAATTTCATCTCTGAAGAAAGGTGGCACTAGTCAGGGAGAACGTTCCCCTGGGATGAGCTTTAATGATCTTCTACCTTTGGAAGCATTACTGTCCAGAACAGCAAGCCAGCTTCCTGACAGAAAGCCTCCTCCCCAGGATTGGCGTATGCTTGCTTGGAAAATGAGTTTTGAGCCTTTGGAGAATCTAAGCAGTCTGTGGTATTTACAATACTGCATTACTGTCCAGTAGCTAAGTGTGGTCTAATTCTGACAGATGGCTCTCCAGGGAAATGTTCCTTCAGATTGGATTATGCCTGCATGCTGAAATGCTCTAATTAAGGGGAGTCTAAATAAACATGGTGGGGGAGTGAGGGGGTGAGCTGTTTCTTAGGAAGCTGCTTTGGAAAGCATCCATGTTTGCAGTCTTTATCTCCCCAGCCCCACTCTCCTGCTACATGGAAATCTAGGCCATTGCTTTGCTAAAGACGAGAAGCACTGGGTCAGTGGCCAGTCAGGCTTCTTTTCTTGCAGAGCCCATCCTCTCCAGCACATTCCCATCTGGTTTCCTCCTTGGTTAACTGTCACAGGGTGAAACATCCAGAATACATGTTAGTATTAAAATGAGCTTGAATGACTTTTTAAAAATTGCAACTGACCTACAAATTCAGCTATGTCACACATCACTAATATTTCTCTTGAAGCCTAGTACATGGTTTTATTTTTTAATTATTTAAGGCTGAAAGATATATTTTTTTTTCAGCATTTCTTCCTGCCTCCCTCCTATCTTGCTTCTTTTTTTCTCCTTTTCTCCTTCCTTTCCCTCCCATGGCCTCCCTGCATTTTTTTCCCTTGTGTTAGGAGTAAAACCCAGGGCCTTGCACATGTCAAGCTGCACCACAAGCCTTCTATTGTGGTTCTTTAAAGTAAGTGTGTGTGTCTGCGTGTGTTTGTGTGTGTGTGTGTAGTGTGCATATAGTGTGTGTGTGTGTAGTATAGCACACAGGTGGAGGACAGAAAAAAACTTATTGGAGTTTATTCTTTCCTTTCACTGTGCAAGTTCTAGGAATTGAACTCAGGTCTTCAGGCTTGGCAGCAAGCACTTCTACCTGCTGAGCCATACCACCAACCCTTTATTATCTTTTGCAATATGTGCCAAGTTCAAACCTAAATCATTACAGGGGAAAGTACAACCTGGTGTCAGATACCTGTGGATGGGTTTTCGCATAGGTGACTTGCAAAACAAAGTCTACTTTGGAAGTCAGGGGGTGACTGTTGGGTCAGAAAGTAAACTGTGGTTCTATCTCTTGCCCTTCATTGTTTCTGTAGATGGGAGGCAGTGTTCTAGGCATTGAGGGTGCAATAGCCCCTACTGTCTTGAAGCTTAGATGGGATAGATCGTAAGTAAATTGCACAGGTTACTTACATGTTTGGCTGGCACTGTGAAGGAGATGCCAGTGAATGCTTTAGGGTTCTCAGAAGAAATCACATTAAAGACTAAAGGATGGGTTAGGATCTTGTCTAGATAAGGGCAAAGTCCCCCCAAAAGAAACTGGACATGTAAAAGCCCTGCAACAGGAACAGTGTTGTCAAGTCCAGGAGCCAATCATGCAAGGTGACTAAAAAGAGAGAAGCAGAGGGGAAGAGAGACTAGAACTCAGGAACAGTAAGGGGGTCTTGTAGGCAAGAGTAAGTGTTTGAGTCTTGATGAGTCAATTTTGAAGGGTTTTGAGCTACATAGTAATGTGAATAGATACATCTTCTTAAAACATTGCTCTCTAACTACTGTGCAGAATTAACTCCTGGTCTGAGAGGAAAAGGTCAGCCTATTGTCAAAGGCTAGAGGGAGAGGGTAATTCTCACCAGTGTGATGGTCATAGACATGGAGAAAAGGGGCAGATTCTAAATGTGTTTCAAAGCATTCTTATTGTGGGACAATTGGCATACAATAAAGTGCATATGTTTGAAGTATGCAATTTGACAATTCTTGGCATGTGTATACATTTGTGAATCCATCCTCTATAATCAAAATAATGAATATATTCGTTACCCCAAAACTCACTTGTGCCCCTCTGTAACCTTCCTGCCTCCGCAGCCTAACACCCGTCTCCAAGCCCTTCGGCAACAGGATCTGTTTTCTGTTGCTCTGGATTAGTGTGTGTTTTCTGGGATTCTATATAAGTTAGAATCATACTGTGTGTGCTTTAGCATCTTCAGTCAGAATAATGATTGTGAGGTTTATCCATCCTGATATGTGCGTCTGTGGTCCCACCCTTCTCCTGCCTAGTACAGTTCTGTTGCAGAGATGTCCCTGCTGCTGGCTGCTGGAGGGCCTTGCCTATGGGCGAGCACTGGTTTATTTTCAGTTTGAGGTGTGACAAATAAAGTTGCTATGAGTATCGTGTTTTACATGGACACCTTCTTTCACTTCTCTCACATACTCACCTAGGAATAGGATGAATGGGTCGTGTCATAGGCATGTGTTGTTATGTCTTTTTAGAAACTGCCGAACTGTTTACCACAGTGGCCGTGCTGGTTTTGGCTCACTCACAGTATCAGTATATGAAGATCCTAGTTCTGTGTCCCCACCAGTTATTGGTGAACTGGGCCTTAAATTTTAAGACATTCTAAGAGGTGTGAAAGAGAAGTACATTGTGGCTTTGCCTCTCCCTGGTGACACAAGCTGTTGACCATGTTTTCATGGGCATAACCACTGTCTCTTCATCTCCCATCAGTGTCAGTTCAACTGCTTTGACTGCTAGATATGATTGAGTTCTGAGGGTTCTTTCTATGTTCTGATGCCAGTCTTTATCAACTATCTCATGGGCAAACATTCTCTCCAAAACTATGGCTTACATTTTTATTCTCTCAGCATTATGTTTTGGCAGGGGGTGGTCCTTAATTTTAAGTCTATTTTATTAATCTTATCTTTCTTTTGAGTGTGATGTTTTAGTAGTGTGTCAAAGAAATCTTCACATAATCCAAATCCATACAGTGTGGCTTTATTGTTTTCTTGAAGCTATTTATTCTTATCTCCTACATTTATAAATTTGATCCATTTGAGCTCATTTTGATATATGAATATAGTATGAGGTATAAAATAATTTTTGTATGTGGTGTCCAATTGTTCTAGTAACATTTCTCAAAAAGACTATACTTTATTCAAATGATTGCCTTTTATGTTTTTGAAGAATATCACTTGATCATATATTTTGTCCTGGACTCTTTATTCTTTCCATTGTTCTATTTATCTAACTTTATTCCACAATATTTAAATTGTAGATGTGTTAAGACCTGAAGTCAGGCAGTCTGCATGCTCTAACTTTGCCCTACTTTTCCAGAATGGTTTTGGTTTTCTTACATCCTTTACATTTCTGTATGTATTTTATAATCAGCTTATATGTACATAATCTTTTTGGAGTTTTGGTTAAGATTGCATCAAATATAAAATCAACTGGAAAAATTGAAATTTTAAAAATACTGAGCCTTCCCAGTTGCATCAAATTCATCTTGTTCAATTCTCCTCAACTACATCCCTTTGGTGGTTCACATTTCTTCTTTCTGGTGCTCTGACCTTCAAACTCTGACTGGATTTGTCTCTGTAGATGCTCAAGACCATTTCTTCAGCTGGATGGGCCCTCTGTGCTGGATTCCCTTATACCTGTGCTATGTCTTGGAAACTCAGGGTGTGAGCTCCACTAACATTTTTCATCTCCCATCTCTCATAGACCAAGTCTTCAATGTCTGATGCTGTGTTTTGGAAACCATTGTATCTTTAAGGCCCCCTCCCAAAGGACTGATCTCGTGTCAGACTTGAAAAAAGTCCAAGTTGTGTGATTTTCTGGCTTCCAGCATGAGAAACCTAAAAAATGATGTTGTATATATTGACTATCAGTTCTTAGGCAAAGCATAGGTAGGTGCTCACCACCTGCCATTAAGCCTGACAATCTAAATTCAATCCCCAGAGTGCATATGTTAGAAGGAAAGAACCAAATTCTGAAAGATGCCTGCTGACTTCCACATGTGTGCACCCACAATTCACACATTACACATAAACATTACGTTTTTAAAAAGACCTTTTATATGTATGAAAGACACATGAGTATATGATCTTGAGCTTATAAGCAGAGCTTAAGGTAGAAATGTAAATTACCACCATCCACTATTTGTGCTATTTGAATACTAGGCATTGGTGAAATGACTTGATATTAGAATGTAGTGTGATAAATCAAACAAGTGTGGGATGACTTCCTGAAGAATACTAACATGCAGAATTTAAGTGGGGGAGACTTTAAAGTAACCATAAATGGGACAGTGCAAGAGATGAAGTGGTCAACTATATTACAGAAGTCACTAGAATGATGTCTCAAGGAAGCACGAGAGAGCAGATGGGTTAAAAGCTGATCTCATGTCGGTTAAGAAAGGCCCAAAAAGAACCCTCTGGATCCTGTGATAGGAAAGTGTTTAGTCACTTTAGTAAGATCCCTGAGGACAAGGCCTAGATTAAGAGGAGGAGAGGAATAGACATCAGAGATTTTTTTCCCAAGATGGTAAGGACTAGATGTCTAAATACTGAGAGGTAAGAACAGATCTGGAAGGTGGAAGGGGAGTGGATGTGAAACTGCAGATGAAGGCCCATGGCCGGGATCCTGTTGGAAGGTAAGAGCAGGTGAGGTCCAGGGTGGAGCTGGGGGTTCACTTTATAAGATGCTCTCTTTGCCTGTGTCCTAAGCAGAGAGGAGAGGACAGCTGTATTTATGCATGTAATCGAGAATGGTAGTGAAGCACAGGTGGAATGTCTGTCTTTGCTCTGAAGAGTGACAGGGCTGTGAGCTGAGTGAGTCTTTGATGCCCTCGAATTCAAGGACCCCACCTTCAGGGAGCTTGTGGTCCTTCTGGATGCTTGTTTCTCTGGATTTTTTTACTTAACTACTAAATGCTTTTCTTTCTTTATTTCTGTCCTTACTTGATACATGACCCCCCTTGTGTGTGTGTGTGTGTCTGTCCATCCGTCCGTCCGTCCGTCTGTCTGTCTGTCTGTCTCTATCACAGGGTATCCTTCTCTGACCTTGATTGGCCTGGAACTTCCTATGTAGAGCACACTGGCCTCAGACCTACATTAATCCTTCTCCTTCTGCCTCCAAAGTTTAAGAATTATGGGCATGCATCACCACGTGCAGCTTCAAAATATGACATATTAAACTCAGTATTACTTTGATTTTGGTCTTTTAAAACTTTGGAATATATTTTGCTTTTCAAAAATAATGTGTTAGCATTTTCCTTTATTAACTAATCTGCTTGATTTAAAAAAAAATTAAAATAGAAGAGTAGATCATCCTGAATGTCTTCCATAATCCCTCTGTCCAAAAATATCTAACTTTTAAGTTTTACCTTTCCCTGGATTAGCCTCTGTCCATGGTAATTCATTTGTAAGCGCTATGCGAGTAGTTCTCAAATTTCCTGATGCTGAGACCCTTTAGTATAGTTTCTCATGTTGCGGGGACCCCCAACCACAGAATTACTTTTGTTGCTACTTCATAACTGTAATTTTGCTACTGTTATGAATCATAATGTAAATATCTGATATGCAGGATATCTGATATGTGACACCTAAGAAATGGTCATTCCACCTCAAAGGGGTTATGATCCACAGGTTTAGAGCTGCTTTGCCATGTTGTTATACACTGAAAGAAGCAGAACAGTTGTGTGTCTTTGAGGATGCTCTACCAGTGGATGGGGACCCTGTCCCTGAACAGCTGGACAGAACCTTGTTTTCCCTCCCAGCCAGGTATTTTGAAACTACCAAGTCTTGCACACAGCCATCAAAGAAGTTTCTCTCAATTCTCTTTGGAGGCTGATCTTCCTGCTTGGAAAAGTGTCTGGCACTGATGGGTTGACCAGTACTACATTCAAATAGCCTTTATTGATCCTTTCCAGTGAGAGCAGGGCAGCGATCTAAGGCTGAGGAAGCTCATTTGCAGTGTTAGTGATGATTAATTAGATTAGTTAGGTTGCAGCATCTCTGCAGTAAGAGACACCACAGGTCCTGACAAGTGGAGGACGGGGTAGGCAAGGCTCCCACTGACACGTGGAGAGCAGCCTGTCAAGAGGATGGAAAGCAGAACAGAGAGAAGTTTCTTGTCTTGCCATATTGAAATGGGCATGAGAGACTCAGTGGAGGCAGAGCTTTGGGGAGCGGGCCAAGGGCCAGCAAAACATTTGTTCTATAAAAGCACAAGCCCAGTACTGGGCAGTGAGTGGGGCATATGTAAAAACTGAAGGAAGTAGATGGTGATGGTTGCGGGGGGTGGGGGGTGGGGGGGCTGGCAGTTGATAGCTCAGTTGACAAAGTGCTCACTATGCAAGCACGAGGACCTGGGTTCTGTCCTTACCACCCATATAAAAATTAAGCATGGTGGCTGCATATGTGATCTCAGCTCTGATGAGGGAGAGACAGGCAGATACCGGGGTCTCTGGCCAGCCATGCCATCCTAACCAGTGAGCTCCAGCCCCTAATGAGAGACACAGACAGACAGACAGACAGACAGACTACAGACAGACACACACACACACACACACACACACACACACACACTGGAGAAGGGGACTGCAGGCTGCCAGGACGGTGGCTCTGGAACATTGGAACAGGGGTGATTCCATGAAGAAGCAAATTGATTCTAGCTGTATTTATTTTCCTTTGACTCTAGGGCACTGAGGAAGGAGATTTATAATTTCCTAACAGGGACCTCGCACTAATACCCAGACTTTATGTTGATTGATAATTTCAGAATTAAAAGGCACTCCATCTTCACTGAAGGAGAGCTCCCTCCAGTCACTGAGCATTTAATAATTATTGTATGTCCACATTCTCATAAAAAAAAAAACAGGGGACCTCCTCCTTCAGAGATGTGCTTAGCTCCATGGAGCCACCTGAGAATCTTCTATTGGCCCAAGCACCAACTCAACTACCCTCCCCAGTCACTATTAATCTGTTCCCAAAAAGAAATGTCACCAGATGGCCATGCAAATGTCACCTGGCCATCAACATGGCTTTACTCAAACAGGGCAGTGCTAGAAAATCTATCTACATCATAGTTCATTTCCTACATTGCAGATTAGTTTGACGTTCTTCTGAGACTTCTTAACAACTGGGTCAGGGAGGAAGATCTATAATCCTGCTGCTATTGAAGAGTAATTTTTAGGTTGAGTAGAGGAAGATCCCACTGACCCACAATTCCTAAAGAATTCCTCTCTCGTTAGCATTTTTTGCCAGGTTTCACTGCCCTCTCCTTCATGAGCTGCTCACTCCCTGTGTATTCTTAATGCCTTGCGCTATTTTTGGAATTTAATCCCTTCCAGGTATCAGGGCCATCCGACCTCCTGTTTGGTTTAAAAACACACACACACACACACACACACACACACACACACACACACACACACAGAAAGAGAGAGAGAGAGAGAGAGAGAGAGAGAGAGACAGAGACAGAGACAGAGACAGAGACAGAGAGACAGAGAGAGGGAGAAAGAGACAGAGAGACAGAGACATGGAGAGAGACAGAGACAGAAAGACAGAGAGAGAGATGGAGAGAGACAGAGAGAAGAAAATCCTCTGTCTTTCCAGAGTGGGGCTGGATGTTGCTTAGGAATTGAACTGGTCCATTTAAGCAGTGAGTCTCTCCCTCCCTGTCTCTTGGATGTCATGTCTGCCCAGTTGTAGGCTTTGTGTGTCTGGTATAATTAGTCTTAATTCTAACATGTTTTTAAAAATGTATTTATTAATCCATAGATTTTTATATAATATATTTTTATCATATTCAATCCTCTTCCCTACCTCCTCCCAAATCTACCCTCCCCACCTACCCCTACCCAACTTTGAGTATTCTTCCTCTGCCCAATCAAATCCAGTTTATGTTGTATTACTACTCTTGTGCATGGGGCCTGCCCTGGAGTATGGTCTACCTACCAGGGTCACAGTGTTAAAGTATACTTACTCTCTTTCTCCCAGGAGCTTTCAAATGCTGATGGCTACTCAGCTAGTGGTGAGGTTTACTGCCTACTTTCCCCTCTCCATGCTGGAGTTTTGTCTGGCTTGAGCTTGTACAAGTCTTGTACATTCTGTCACAATCTTTCTGAGTGCATATGTGCACCTGCCCTGGTGTGACAGAAGACACTATTTCCTTGATATCATCCACCATCTCTGTCTTTTACAGTCTTTCCTCCCCCTATCTAGAATTGTTTTTTAGAAGTGACTGAAGTCTGTTTGACTGGCCCTGGAGAAAGAAAAGGAGGCTGATCTCTATCAACCAAAGAAATTACAAGGCCACAGCTGGGCAGCTGTACTACTGGGCTCTCAGGCAGCAGGGCCAACACAGATGTGGCTCTGAACTGTCTACACCTTATAGGGAGTGGTTTCCAGGGCTGTCAGAAATTCACAGCTGAGTTTTGAATAGGAAATTTCAAGTTCAAAACCTCTGCTGGATTGCCAGGGGAGGAGGATGGGAAGGTTGTTTAATGGCTCCAGAGTGTCTGTTTGGATGATGAGGTTAATGGAGAGGGAGAGTGCTGGTGGCCATAAGTTCTGAACGTGCTAATAGCTGCTGAAATGCACACTTCGAAATGGTTACAGTGGTGAGTGGTGTGTCATGTCTACTCTACCACAATGAAAACCACAAAACAAAACTTCCCTCAATTCCCAGAACCCAGCCCCATTATTCTATCATCATCTGACTTTGCAGAGTCCACTTGCTTCATCCTCTACCCCCTAATTCTTCCATCTCACCACCCATGTGCAAAGTTATTTCCTGAATACACTTGATAAAAAAAAAATGAACAGAAATCAGGATTAAAAGTTTCTCCAGGCTGAGAGACTCCATTGTTTCCAATGAAACTACTAGATGGGCAGGATTCTCAAGTCTGCAGGAAGGAGGAGAAGCAAGAGGCATCCATACATCCTTTATCTGAGACCTCAGTTTCTCAGTTAATTTACACAATTGTGAAATGATATTAGATCCTTTTTACAGGAAAGGAAACTGAAGTAGACAGGAAGGGACCCATGACTTCAGCAAGCTTGTACTAGTATTAAAAGGTGAGCAGGTCGATTTAATGTCTGTGTTCCAAGCTTCTCATTTTCTGTTCCACCACTCTGCATACTTTGTGTCTTGGTATGGTGGTTTACTTCATGTTGCTCTTTTGAGACACGGTTTCTGTAGCCCAGGTTGGCCTCAAACTCACTATACAGTGGCAGATGACCTCAAGTTTCTATCTTCCTGCTTTCACGTCCCAAGTGCTTGGATTACAAGCATGAACTACCATGCCCTGCTTTTCACAGTCCCTTATCATTCTGGGTTGAGAAACTGTGACTGGATTCTAGCATACTTGTGAGAGCCACTCAACAGTTCCCATTACTCTCTACCCGGTGAGTCACTCATACCACTAGGACCCACCCCCAGTGTCTCATGCCCACAGTCTGTTTTTTGCTACTGTAGATGGTACATCAAAATGAGAATAAGGGACAGATTGTCCAGACAGATTTCCAGATACCTAATCAGTAATGTTACTGTAACGTTGAGGTGGAAAGAACTATTAATCAGTATTCTTTCTGGGAAAGCATTGCCTATGGTTGGAAACAATACTTTAATAAACTAATTAGGAAGAATGGTAATACTTCTATATAGATCAGGTTGCAGAGAGCTCACCAGCCAACATGATTTTGACAGTACAGCTTCAGGTTTGGGTCACCTGAGTGGCAGAGGAGAAAATAACACTTCTTCCTGAAACCCCTTCTCTGCCAGGCAGAGGAATTGACCACTGTTCTAATAAGTACTGAAACGGTATGTAAATAATATGTTTGAAAGAGGGTCAAAGTCATCTCTGGCCTGAGTTGTATGTGTGCACTGGTCTATCCCATAGACCATAAATCTCCATCCCCTCTTCCCTGTGTCTCCTGTGTCTGAAACCACGCTGCCTCACAAGCACTTCATGGACCTCCACAGTGCAGTCTGTGGCCAGGTCAACTTTACCTCTTTCTTCCTTCTCCTTCCCTCCTTCCCTGCTCTCTCTCTTCCCCATCCTGCTCTTTCTATCTCCTCTCCCCCTTCTCTTCTCTCCTTCCTCGTTCCCCTCCCCTTCTTCCATCTCCCTCTTATGTCCCAGGTTGGGTGCTAACTTTCTGTACAGCTGAAAATGACCTTGAATTTCTGCCTCTCATGCCTCCAGCTCCTGTGTGCTGAGGTGGATTATCAGTGTGTACTAGACTCGAACAAAAGGTTTACCACATGCTAGGCAAGTACTGTATCCCCAGTCCATTGCCTACTTAATGACTGAGCAACATGAAATTTGGTGGGAAAGAAACCAAAAGCTCAATAGTTTCCAAGATCTTTGTAAGAAAACTACTATCAGTGTGTCCTTTGGGGCAGTTGTTGTGTTACTGAGAGTCTGTCTTCTGTGCTAATTGACCAGAGATGTGGCTAGCCAGGGTCAAGCTCCCACAGTACTGTCTGCGGCCTGGTCAACTTTACCTCTTCCCTCCTTCCCTGCCCTTCTTTCTATCTTCCCCACCTGTCCATCCTTCCTTCTCCTTCCATCTCCTCTCCCCCTTCTTTCTCTCCTTCCGTTTTCCCCTCCCCTCTACTCTTCCTCTTCTCCTCCTGCCTCCCCTCCTCCATCTCCCTCTTGTATCCTAGGCTGGGTGCTAACATTCTGTATAGCTGAGAATGACCTTGAGTTTCTGCCTCTCGTGCCTCCAGCTCCTGTGTGCTAGGGTGGATTATCAGTGTGTACTAAACTCGAACCCAAGGCTTATCACATGCTAGGCAAGTACTATATTCCCAATCCTTTGCCTACTTAGTGACTGAGCAACATGAAATTTGGTGGGAAAGAAACCAAAAGCACAATAGTTTCCAAGATCTTTGTTAGAAACTTACTATCAGTGTTCCTTTGGGGCAGTGGTTGTGTTACTGAGAGTCTTTCTTCTGTGCTAATTGACCAGAGATGTGGCTAGCCAGGGTCAAGCTCCCACAGTCAGTGCAAAATGGCCTTGAGGCTCTGGGCAGCCTGCCTGATGGCCGCTACCTAGGGCCCAATGCAGTGCTGAACCTGGCCTACTTTTGAGAGCAGCTTCTGAGTGACACTGCCCATGTGGGAGCTGTGTGTCCGACTGGAATTCCAGACTGTCCATTCCACTCAGAGCCTTACCCTGTTATTATTGATTTTATGAGGCAAGCATTTCCTTTTGTAAACACCAGCCATCATCTTGGATAAGATGATGTAATGGGATTAATGATGCACTTTCAAGAATCCGCATCGATTGTGAACATGGAAGTGGAAACTTGAGATGGAGCTGAGCTATGTTTTGTCAACATTTTGCTACTCTAGTAAGCAGAATATTCTCAAATAGTGGGCTCACCCAAAATACAGACTAGTGTTTGATACTCAGGGCTGGGAGGATTCTGTCTGCAAATATCACCAGGAGTTGACATGTCAGGCTTAAGAGGGAGGAGAGTGGAAGGAAAAAATAACTAATAAGTGACCAACAACTGGAGCAGGATTTGTTGGACTGCCAGCCCCCAAATCTTGACACATAGACTTATTATTAATTATGAATGCTCAGCCTTAGCTTAACCTTGTTTCTAGCTAGTTTTTTTTAACTTAAATTAACCCATTTCTATTAATCTATGTGCTGCCCCAAGGCTTGTTTACCTCATCTATGTATTATCTTTCCTGCTTCCTTCCTGTCTAGCTGCCTGTCCCCTTTTTTCTCACCCCACCAGCCCTGCCTGTTCATCCTCTGCCTAGCTATTGGCCATTGGCCATTCATCATTTTATTAAACCAATCAGATGCATTAGGCAGGCAAGGTGAAATAGCAATACATCTTTATGTAGTTAAACAATTACAGCATAAACGAAAGCAACACATCTTTACATAGTTAAACAAATATTCTGTTTCACAATGAATAACTCCATTTCAGAACTTCTGAATGGGTGAGCTGGCAGAGATTGGTTTGAGATTGTGTTTTCTGGGAAATAAATCTTTCTGTAAAAGTGGGGAGAAGCAGGTGGGGGTGGGGAGAGCTGATACAATGGAAAGTGTACATCTGCCCTCAGCCTGTGGGGGACCTAGATACTGGGCGTGTGCTGTTTGACCAAATTTAAACTACTTTAACAGACCATTGACCATCCTCCGGGGGTTGAAAAATAGATGTTTTTGTGAGGTAATAGGATATCTTATGCATAGTAGAGCCCTCTCTGCCTCAGACAGACTTCTGACATAACATGATTTCAAAGAAAGTAAGTTTATTTTTTTTCTTCCGGGAGCAGTGTAAACAGAGGAGCTTCTGTACAACTATTTTCTGTGCAAATTAGAGACAGAGGAGAGAGCAGCCTCTCCCCAGAAAGGTAGCTGGGCTACATACACAGGACTGAATGTCTATGCTGTACTGACAGAGGGTCTCTGTAAGCTAGGCAGAAAGTGGAGCTTCAACTCTCAATACTGCCTTCAACAGCACACTTTGTGAGGTACTCATTCCTCTGTTATGCCTGGGCACCAGAGATTTGTAGTTTAAAGCTTGAGAACATATGTTGTCTGTATCAATCCAAATAACAAACAAAAATGAAGGACTGAGGTCCATATTGGTGTCATTTCAGAATACGCAGTGAATCAACTGACCTGTGGTGACAACCCCAAATTTTTTCCTAGGTCTCAGGGGTTAATATAAAATAAAATATTATAACTATAAAAGTAATATATTGTGAAGTTGTTAGAAAAAAATAAGCCATAACCTAGAAAACACAAGTAACAACGCAAACAGGATGCATGTGAAATTATGACATGCAGAAATAGCTTTGAGCTCGGAAGATGCGCCAGTTGTCATGGAGAAAGCAGTTTGGTGCTGGTCTTCAGGGGACTTGGTTTGGGTGGGAGAATGACATACATTAGAATGCACGAATAAAATATTAAATGTTCCATGTATATTTTTATCAACTTTATTAGTTTTTTTGTATATGCCAATATGAATGCAAATTGATATACGCATGCACTTTTATAACTCAGTATGCATTTTTGAAAGTGTGAATAACAGGCAGTTATAAGCTACTGATTATGGGCGCTGGGAACCAAGCTCCAATCTTCTGGGAAAGCAGTAAGTACTCTTAATCATTGAGCCATCTCTCCATCCCTTGCTTTGCTGTTTTGAGACAAGGTCTCATGTAGCCCAGGCTGGCTTTGAACTCTCTGTGCAGCTAGGCTTACTTTTGACCTTCCTGTTTCCACCTCCTGAGTGTTGGGATTGTCAGCATGTATAATCAGACCAAGTAAGATTTAATTCATCATGTGAAAATAACCAGGCTTTTCCTTTTCCTATGCAAATTTGCTTTTTTCTTGATTTGTATGTGAATCAAACAATTGTTTTAAAATAAATTTTGTCATAATTTATTCTCTGTTAATATTTTTTTCATATACATATTTTAGATGCCTATACACCCAAAGTGTAAAGAAATTTCTTGGGTATAAAAGTGTCACAAGTGAACAGGTTGAGAAGATATGATCAAAGTGACTTCCTGGTCTTATTGGTAGTCTGTTCCCTATACTGCAGCCACAGTGATTCCCAGAAAAACCATGCTACCTTCTTCCTTGAGATACTTTGTTTGCTCCTTGTCACTCTTAGATAAGACCAACAGCTTCCCATAGACCATGTTGCCAGTGCACAGTCAGCAAAGTCCTTTGGCTACAGTTGATCTGATGTGCAAACCCTGACAAGGTCAACCTCTTTCTTCCTCAACAGTCCTGTCACCTACTCTCCCTCACCCCACAAACATGCAGAATTAGGGGGACATGTTCTGAGGACTCTTATACCAGCATGTTTCCTGTTGGAACCCAAGTCTGGGTCTAGGCATCAACCTCATAGCTGACCCCTTCCTCAGCTCTTCAGTAAGTTAAGTGACTTATGGTTCTGCTTCCCACTTCTCTCGGCAGATGGATGTTCTCCTCTGTTGTTTCTTCAGCAAGATGCTTTGATGCTTTCTGTCAAGAAGATGCTCACAGACCAGGCCACTGTTTTGCTTTCCATTGTATTCTTGGAGGTGGAGATGCCATACAAAAGACACCCACCATCCTACTTGACACTGTCACCTCAACACCCACCCATGGAGATACTGTTGCCAGGTGGTGCCTCCATAAATGTTCTGGTGGCATTTCTTTCTGAGCATTGCTTTTCTCGTGAAGTTATTAATATCTGAATTTACCTGTGGAGTTGATGTAGAAAAACAAGAGTCAGTGTTTGGACTAGTACCTATAGTAGACCAGGGATTTCAATAGAAAGTGCTATCTTTTGTATGGTCCACAAGGAACATGAGTACATTGTATCTGTTTTCTTCCTGTGTCTCTTCTCACACACTTGTACACTTCACCCTTCCAGGAAACTGCTATGAGACTCTTGACTCTAAGCTCCCAAGTTGATAAGAGTTCCATATGTAGAATATGGTTGTGTCACACATGACCTACAAATGTGCTGAAATACCAATTGCTTCTCACCATTTGGAGACACAGTGAGCTCCCTTCACTCCAGCCCTACTTCTTCCCTCCAGTATGTGCTATAATTGTGGCTTTCTGTGTTTTCCTCAAAGCAAAAATAGGGGAAACATGCATATGCACTCCACTTTTTCTCCTTTCTCTTCCCTTGACCTTTTGAACTCCAACTCAAGATCCCACCTTCCTCCTGAATTCTTTCCTGCCTTCCTCATCCAGAAGGAATATAGACACCCATCTGATACAGGTCAGCCTGCCTGCCTTCCTCCATAGGTTTCTCTTGCCATTATTATCTGATGCAGTGATTATACAGTTAAACAGAGACTTAGCTCTTGCTCAGTGATAAACTTAACCATAAAGCTCAGAGCTCATCTTGTCCAGTGCTGTATAGACAGGGAAAAGGATCCTTGTCTAGGTTAAGTTGAGCTTACCCAGTGTTACCTAGAGCTGAAATTAGAGTTCCTGAATTCGTGTAACTAGTTCACAAACATGCTATTGGTGCTTTTTCTAAGGGTCTTCTCTCCCATCCATACCAAGAGCCCCTTTGAGGTCCCATTTCTCCTGAATGACTTGTGTCTTACCCCAACCCAGGGTCCTGCACAGAGTAGGAGCTCATGAACTCTTTCTCATTTCCAGCCCCTGACTTTCACTTGGGAATGACCTAAGTCATCTAAAGATGGTAATTTCTTTTCTGCTTATCAGCTATCTCAAGGCTAGGCTGAGAACCACCAGTGAGTTTGAGCCTACCTGGAGATTAATATTAGATACATTGTTAAAGTCAGCAAGTAGAAAAGAACCCCTCATAGATGGAGGAAACACTCTCAAGAGGCTGAATGGATTCTCATTACAACCTATTGTATTCTTCAGAAACCCTGGAAGATTCTAAGTAGCTTCTAATTCCTATCATAATCATTGAGTCGCTATTTAGAAATGCATTTTAAATTTGCAAGTCTGATTTTGTTTAACTTTTTATTTTTTTTATAGATGTAAAACACACCTAAAGTAAGCATCCTTGTAAACAGTGAAGGTGAGGCAACTGTAGGTCACTGCTATAGAGAGGCTGTATTCTGGTCCTCCTCCTCCTCCTTCCCAAGTACAGGCTTGCACCACCACACCTGACCTTAGATCAGGTTTAATAACTATTCTATGGTTCCTTAATTTAAAAAATAACAATAGTAATACCTAAGGCTGCAGAGATGAGTCAGTTGATAAAACCACTTGTTACTGTTGTAGAGGACCGAGTTTAGTTCCCAGCACCCGTGTGGCAGCTCACAACTGTCCATAACTTCAGTACCATGGAATCCAATGCCATCAGGCATCAGGCACACAAGTGATGCACAGACATACCTGTAGGCAAAGCACTTATACACATACATAAATATAAAAAGTAAAAAGAATGTGTAGCTAGAGTTTTCCTGCCTGACCCACGGTCAGGGCAAATCTCTCTCACCCGCCAGTCCCACAGCCACTCAGACCCAACCAAGTAAACACAGAGACTTATATTGCTTACAAACTGTATGGCCGTGGCAGGCTTCTTGCTAACTGTTCTTACAGCTTAAATTAATTCATTTCTATAAATCTATACCTTGCCACATGGCTCGTGGCTTACCGGCATCTTCACATGCGGCTTGTCATGGTGGTGGCTGGCAGTGTCTCCCTCACCCAGCTTCCTGTTCTCTCAATTCTCTCTGTTAGTCCCGCCTATAGTTCCTGCCTGGCCACTGGCCAATCAGTGATTTATTTATTGACCAATCAGCAACACATTTGACACACAGACCATCCCACAGCAAGAATGCTTTCCTCCTATCATCAAATTCACAGGTGTGTGTGTGTGTGTGTGTGTGTGTGTGTGTGTGTGTGTGTGTGTTTCCTGGATCAAGCTTGATAATTGTATTGTTCAAATAATCTATATTCTCATATATGTTGTCTACTTAGGTTATCCTTTACTGAAGAGATATAGTAATTTCTATCACCATGGAATTGTTGATTTCTCTCTCTAGTACACATCTGCAGGATCAGGGTCACTTCCTCCTGTCAATATGTCTGCTGAAAATGAGATCACTTGCATGCTCTGGTAAGCCAGCAAGTGGCTGATTGAAAGAAATTTTCATTTATAGCAAGAAACAAGAAGTCTAGTAATAGACGGCTTAGGGCTGGTCATATCACGTAAGGAGATATTCAAGGCCAAACATCCTTCTCACTACCCACTCTTCCATCTTACAGTCTAATTTTTAAAGTCAGCCACTAAGCGACTTGGACCCTTCTAGTAGCAATGTTGAATTACATATAAGATGATGCTAGAAGGTGGAAGGAAAAGCAGCCATATGCCAACTATTTCTTCAATTCAGGAAAATGGTGGAAATCCCCAAACTTGTCACTCAGTGGATTTCCACCTACACACTGCTGACCAGAAATGCTCACTGCTTATCCCTTGAAGAAAGTGGACTTAGAAAACTGAATGAACTGGGCCTGTTGAACTGGTGTTCTCCTGTCTGGGAAGAAAAGAGATTAAGATTAAGTAGACATCAGCAGTGTATATCGTATTCTCCTGATTTTAATAATGCTTTTTACCTCAAAGCCATGTTGTCTAATATAACATAGCTTTTAGTTTGTATTGATGACATATTTTACATTACTTTCAACATTAGTATGTTGTTATAGTTTAGAACTTGTATCATATAATAACATAGTCTAGATTTAACCCTATTCAGTTCTTATCCTTCAAGTGACAGTAGAATCTGTTTATATATATTGGTAAACATATATGACTTTATGTCCACCATGTTATCCTTTTTGCCTTCTAGTTAGCATGCTGAGGGTTTTTTAATTATTATTTTGAAGAGAGGGTATTTTTTGCCTGTTATCTTTTCCTTATTGTTTGTTAAACTGATCATTTTATTGGCTGACTAGCTGTGATTATTAATGTAAACTGTCAACTTAGACAAAAGTTAAAATCTGGGAAATGGGCCTCTTGAGTATGTTTGTGAGGGATTATATTGACTACTTCAACTAGGGTGGGAAGACCCAGCCACTGTGAGTGATATCATTTCCTAAGCAGGAGATCTTGGACTGGAGAGAGCGAGCTGAGCATTAGCATTTGTGCATGTCCTGCTGTCCAGCTGTGCATGGATGTGATGCGACCAGCTCCCTCAAGCTCCTGCCACTGAGAATCCCCCACTATGATGGGGTATAAACTGGAACTGTGAGCCAAAGTAAACCCTTTGCCCCTCAAGTTATTTCAGTCATGGGATTTCATCACAACAGGAAAAGAAATTTAGATACCACTATACCCTCTTACACCAATTTCTTATTAAGGATTTGGCTTGTACCTTTCCATCAAACATCCCTTCAATTACTTACATCTCTATTCATATAATTAACATGAATTTCCTCTGCTACTACCTTGGTCCAAACTATCATTGTGCTGAGTTTGTTTTTGCATAGCTACCTTATTAGCCTTCTGGGGTCCTCTCTGCTTTCTGAATGACTTTTCTGGATGAGATAGAGCTATTAGGAAGACTTGGTCCAATCAAATTAAGCATTCTTGTTACCCTTAAAGGGAAAAGAGTGATAGTAAATTTTGTCACATTAGCATCCAGGAGAATGGTGACTCCATTGACAGAATCCAGACTACTAGAAGTAAGACACTTAAAAAATCAAAAATTGTAAATTCACCCTTGTACACAGTGAAGGTCAAGCATCTGTGGGTCACTGCAGTAGTGAAGCTGGATAGACCATTAGACACATGGGTCTGAAACTTAAAGATAGGGCTAGTCCAGATACATTGGAAGGACCTTGCTAGATGATCTGGAATGAAAGGGAAGCCTGTGCCTGCCACCAAACTGGAAACATCTTACATTGGAAGAGTATGGAATAAAGTTTCCTTAAAGGAATGGGGAAATGTGGAGGAAGAATGCAAGAGAAGCAAGTATGGGATCCAGAAGTGAGTATATTCACAAGGAAGAAGTCACCTCCTCCCAACAGATGCCTCTGAGAAATCCAGATGAGGTTGGAGGGGGTCCATTCAGCAAAATGGCAAATATATCTAGATAGAGCCCAGGTGCATGAGCCAGATAGAAGTAGCTGGGGAGCAGGTGGGAGATAAGAAATTGAATGAAGTTTCTTTGCTCAAATAATCCTTTAGAAAAATTTGACCAGCTATGAGGACAGTGACAAGCTGGGGGGAAAAAACCATCTTTTTAGTGAAGAGGTTTATTTTTAAGATACAGAAAATACGTTAAAATACTAATACAGAGGCTCCATTGGAGACGGAAATACTGAAGACTGAAGAGGGCAGAAATAATCCATTGAGTTTCCAGGAGAGCTTAGTGGGGTGGGGTATTCATCCTACTAGATAAGTTGAAGGATACATCTTCTCAAGCTGGCAGGAAGATGACAATGCCAGCCTCTTCGTAAAGATGCTGGCAGAATTATGTGTGTTTCTATTTAATTACATCTACTTTCTCTGTGAAGTATGAAGCAAAGCCATTTTCTCATAGATAAAAATAAACACAGATTTGGGAAGGAATAGGAGGCCTGTTCAATTGGGAGATAATAGCTAAGTTTTGTTGAGTATCTAATGTCAAAAACACGTGACTTTTCATATGCCACAAAAATGTTGTTTTTATCACTTTATATACACAGAAACAGGTGTTAAATAATTTACCTAAAATCACAGAGTTGAGATGTGCACCACAAGTAACAGAACTGAATTTGAAGTCCAATCTACCTGATTTTAAAATTAATACTGATTTGCTAAGGATAACAGTGTGACAGAGACAGAAGCAGTTTACTAGCTTTTCACTGGATTGTTGAAAATTCTTCACTGTCCCTTCATGAGCCTTTCTTTAGTTCATACACACATACATGAGGAATGTGTGCGTGCGTGTGTGCGTGCGTGCGTGCGTGCGTGTGTGTGTGTGTGTGTGTGTGTGGTGAGACAGGTTCTCTTGTAGCCCAGGCTGGTCACAAACTGGCTTTAGAGCTGAGATTTCATGTGGATATTTAAGGTCTCTTTATGACCCAGTTGAAAAGTCTAACCTGCCTGAGGAGAGTTCATTGTCTCCAGTAGTTGCATATATCTCTGATAAGCGCCAGACATCATTACCAGGACTAAAATAGAATTTGGGGTCAGATCCCTTCATGGCTGGGGAACTCTGCAGCTGTGACAGATGGATGAGAGAGCAAGGGCTAGAGGGAGAGAAGAAAGGAAGACGAATCTGTCCTGAAGTGAACAGTCTGCCCAGGCAGGGAAGACTTGACCCCAGGAGAGGCATTAGGGATCGCTCACCAGGGGTTCTTTGCTTTGTTGGTGTGTCTGGGTGAACGTGAGCCTGGGGCACCTCAGGTTTAAACACCCTTCTTCTAGACTCACCCTGCCCTCATCCCGACATACTCCTCCCTCTTACTCTGAAGCCCTCCAGCAACCACAAGGCGTATGAAGAGCTGTGGTAATGCTGTCCTAAGCATTTTTGCTTTCAGCACTGAAGGAAATCAAAGTAAGGAGATTCCTTAAAAATCCTGGTAATGGGTGGGAAGTGGGTGCAGATGACTCTGTGGGAAAATAATCACTCCAGTCTCCTAGAGTCTTTTATTCTCTTCCCACTTACAGAGAACAGTTAATTGTATCTTCTACATGAAAGATGAAAAACTCTTTTTCTGTCTGTTAATGTGTCATATTCTGACCACCTGTGTGCTGTGCTTAACTGCTTTGTGCTCATGTGCACCTCTGAGCAAACTGAACAGGGATTCTACTGTGGCAGGAGATGGTTGAACTCACTCACCCTTGCTCATCACAAACTGTGGGACCTGATGCCCAGGGTGACTTTCTTTACATAAATGAACAAGCTGACTGAACTATCTACCTAGCGTCTTCTTACCAACAACCCCCATCACTTTCTGTTTTCTAGCATTTCCAGGGAGCTGTGTACCGCTTTTAGGTTTTTCTTTTTCTAGTTGCTCTGGTTGTTACTTTGGTTACCAAAATTACTTAAGAATCTGAAAATATGTGAGCAGAGTGTAAAGTCACCAGATGTCACACACACACACACACACACACACACACACACACACACACACACACACACGATTGTACACCCTTCCTACCTGGCTCCAGCCCATAGTCTTTACAGTCAAAGGTACAGCACATTGGTTGCCCTGTGTCTCTAACTTGCGGTGCTGGAACTAATCATCAACTCCTACTCTATTGTGTATCCTGTGGTCATGTAATCTCCCTTGAAGGAAGCCCTGCTGGCTTTGGTGTGTTACCAACCCTTCAAGGAACATGTGACTCTTCAAAAGGCCATCTCACAAAATTCATTGCTCTGTCTGTTCATGAGAACATGCTACTACCTCCTCTTGTTTCCTCTGTGTCTAGCAGGTTCTCTGAAACCTGACATCCCTGAGTCTTGGCACTTCATCTATAAATGCATCCTTCCCTGACCAGGCTCCTCTCCTACCCCACTAGATTTTCAGGTGCTGTCCTCTTCTTACCTACAAAGTGATATTATATACATAATCATTACTCTGAGAGTCTACTAATACCTTGGTATATTTATTTCAGGATTTCATCAGTGCTTAACTTGAAGCAAACCCTTTTTTTTTAACAAACCCAAGATTACTCTGTAATATATAGCCCTTTTATAATATGACATTTTGCTCTTTGTACGAACTTTTCCCATATCAATTAACATGCACATCTCAATTTAGGTTATAAATTTTCTGGCTATTGCTGTTCCATTGCATATACAGATGTACCATAATCTACTTTAATCAGTCTCATATTGATTGATATTTAACTATCAATTTTTGGCTTTATACTAATATCTCAGTTCTCATATATGCATTTTTATATTACTCAATTATTTCCTCAGGATTATTTCTGATATAGACATTATAGGAGTTTCTATATGCCTTGTCAATTTGTTCTCTAGTCTAAATTTACTTTTTTATGTTTTCATAAATCATGTCTAAACACCAGTTTCATTATTCTCTCATAAACATTATTATTAAATTAGCTTTACTGCCAGGCGGTGGTGGCACACACCTTTAATCCCAGCACTTGGGAGGCAGAGCCAGGTGAATCTCTGTGAGTTCGAGGCCAGCCTGGCCTACAGAGTGAGATCCAGGACAGGCAAAACTACACAGAGAAACTCTGTCTCAAAAAACCAAAAAAAAAAAAAAATAGCTTTACTGTGGTTATGAATGTTTGTATTATAAATGTACATGTGGTGTTTGTATGACTTGCGGAAATTGCCCCGGCCTATAGACATTTCCGTCTCTGCTCCATACCAAGCCATAAAGAAGATAAGTGCCTGCCAGTCATCACTTCTCTCTGGAGACATCCTTATTCATAGTACTCTTCAGTCTCTTTTTCTAGTTGTTATAGTTACTATTATTAATTACTATATTCAATTTAGGATGACCCTTCCAGAATATTTTTTAAATATCATAATAGGTTAATATGGGATGATTGATGATGTTTACTAACTTAAAAGGCAGAATATGGTATGATTTTTTATTTTTATTGGTAGGATGATTTTGATGTGATTTGTGTGATTTTAAAATATTGATGAAATTAAACATCATCTTCTAAATGTGATGACCATTTTGTTGTGACTAGCTCTTTAACTTTTATTCATTCTGATGTCATGCATTACTCTTTTTTTAGTCATTTATAGATCTCTTTGAAGTTAAAATTGTCAACACGTATTTGCCTTAAATGTTATTGTTTCTGAATTCACATGTGTAATGTTCTCCTCTGGGAAGTGCCGCCTTGGATGTCATACTTGGGAAGTCCCTCCCACTCACACTTTCGTTCCTGGGATCATAAAAACTGCCCATTTCACCCATGGCAATGCTAAGAATTAACATCTACTAAGTGATCATTAGCCATTTGCTAAGCCCTGCTCTCAGAAGTCTATGCATTGTCGTCTGCATTTCTCACAAAATGCTGTGAGGGTCAAGTGATTACATGTAATGAGCGACAGATCTTGGAATCAAACCTGGATAGTCTGACTCTAGGGGCAGCAATCTAAAACCACAGTCTCTACTTTATAAAGAAAATCCACCAGAAGTTAATTGGTATATTATAAACTAATGATCTTAGCTAAACTATCAGCAAATAAGTAGTTATCTCATTCCTGTCTAATAAACCAACATTTGCTGAGCAATCACTATTATCATATAACAGATTCAGATATTTTTAACTTTTGGCACAGTCACAAAGTAGAAGCCTGAAAATTGAAATAAAGTTAAGATAAATATGGAAATAATTAGAATATAAAAGCTGTTCATTGCTGTCCTCAGACAGACGTTCTCTGACTCTAAACCTGTTGGTCATGGGACTTACTGGAATGAAAGACAATGTTTGAGAGCATAGTGTTTAGAATTGTACTACTGGGCTGGAGAGATGGCTCGTTGGATAAAGCACTTGCTGTACAATCATGAGGCCTGGAGTTTGTATCTCCATAACCCACTTGAAAGATGGGCAAGTGTGGAAGATGGCTTTAATTCTAGCACCTGAGAGTCAGAAACCCAGGGCAGGCTGGAATCAGTTAGCTCTAGGTTCAGTGAAAGACTCTGCCTTGGTAAATAAAGTAGGCCATGATCTCAGAAGATAACTGACTTTTCAACTTCAGGCCTTCACATGTACATGCGCACATATGTATGCCTATACAAAAGCAAACACACATCATACATGCACACACCACACACAGGTACACATGTAAATAGAAGCATATTGTGCTACTAGTATGTGGTGGGGGTTCAGTAGGATTTAGTTCTTGGAAAATAAACAAACCTGAGTATGTTTTATACATGTTATTCCATATGTTATGAGACAATCATGTACCAAAGTAATTGGTATCTGTGTACTTTGGTCACTTTTTGCTAGGATTTAGTTCTTGGAGAATAAACTAACCTGAGTATGTTTTATACATGTTATTCCATATGTTATTATGAGACAATCATGTACCAAAGTAATTGGTATCTGTGTACTTTGGTCACTTTTTGCATTTTACTTTTTTTCTATTAAACTTTACATTTTTAATAGTAGCAATAGCAAATGTATTTTATAATAATTCATTTTACCACCTAACTAGACAAATTCTCAATCTTAGTAATAATATTTTTATTAATTCTTTGAGAACTTCATGCTTGTATGCAGTGTATTTTGTTCATATTCACTCCTTAATTCTCCCCTTAATTTCCCCCCAACTCCTCCAAGATCAACCTTCTCCCTCTCTCAACTCTTTGTCTTTTTTTTTTTAATTAAAACCCACCAAGTCCAATTTGTGCTGCCTATGTATACATTGCATGGTTAACCTATCAGGGGCCACACTGTCAAAGAAAACTGACATCCCCTTCCCTAGAAGCAATCCTGCCAATACCCCTTCACCTGGGGATAGAAACTCATGAGTCCCTCTCCAGTCCATGTTAGAATGCTGACCAGCTTGGTCTTGTACAGGTCGCGTGCAGACAACCATGCCTGCTGTGAGGTAATGAATGCCGCAGTCCTCTCATGACCAGAAGACAGTTTTGCTGTGCTCTCCCCTAACTTCTGCCTCTGTCTTTCTGTGCAATCATCCTTGATGGCCTCTGAGCCTTCGGGAGACTGGATTTACTGTTCATGACTGGGCACTTCATAAAGACTTATTCTCTATGTGAGTGTCTATGTTAGCCATCATGCACTGTACAGAAAGAACTTCTCTGGGAGCTATATTAACCTATGGGTATAGATTATGTCCTTTTAACACAATAGTAGTATGTTCACCATGGTGCTTATGAGCTCCCCAACTGTGTGTTCCTGTCCATATTCACAATACCAAGTATGTGTTTCCTCCTGTTGAGTGGGTCTTAAATTTAATCATAAAGCTGTTCGTTACCCCCATAAAATTTGTGCCACTATTATAACCATGGGAATTTTTTACCATGACCATCATTATTATAGCTCATAAGGTTCACAGATGGGTAAGACTTGATGACTTATCCTCCAGCACCCTGAATACCTCCTTCGGGTACTATGAAAGCTAGCTAATAGGGAGGAAGCTTCATGTTCAACACCGATTTGATTTCTTCGTGTCCTGTATCTGATGTGTTGAGTGTTTTCAGCAACAGAGTCTTTTTTTCTATTGCTCTTCCTCTTCGTCCCTCTCTTCCTCCTCCTCCTTTTCTGGGGAAACGAGTGTTTTTGAGACACAATCTCACTATGTAGATTAGGCTGATCTGGAACTCACCATAGGTAGTTTGAACTTAGACTTACGGTCTTCTACTTAGCCTCCTGAGTGCTAGGATTAGTTACATACCTCCCACACCTAGCTTATAAACTTTCTTTATCTAAATTTGTTATATAGTTTTTAAAGGAAATTTTTCCTTTGTAATTTTTTTTTTTTGCTGGCATTGAGAAGTGGAAATTTCACATTTTTAAAATAGTTTGCCTTCCTGTTGAACATAGAACCTTCCATTAAATTGAAGTATAAATTATATTTAATAAAATGCATAGATCGTCAGTGTTCAGTTCAAGTTGAAGAATTTGACATTCATGGTCATCATGTAAGACTAGGTCCAGAACATTTCTGTCTCTGCCAAGAGTTCCCTGGTCCCTTGCTCCCTTCAGTTCCTCCAAGAACAGCTACATTCTCACTTTGGTGCCGTGATTAACTGCTCTTGACTTCACACGCGTGCGTGCGTGCGTGCGTGCGTGCGTGCGTATACAGGGAGGGTTCCTTTGCTTGTTGTGGTGTTTTTGATACTCACCTGTGCTGTGGAGTATGGCAGTAGCTTTGTTGTTGTTGTTTTTCCTTTTCATCTGAGCAATGTTACACTCTATATCAGAATGTATTCCTTCCTCTTCTCTTGGACAATTGGATTGTTGATTTTGATTGTTTGCTGCTTAGAAAATGTGAATACGTGAATAGTCTTGTATAAGTCTTTGAGTTTATATTTGTATTTGTCTTGACTAAACACTTAGAAGTAGAGTTTCACG